>NC_041226.1:4778026-4798056 GCF_002837175.3 Physeter macrocephalus | reverse complement strand
GCGGAGCACAGGCTCCGGACGCGCAGGCTCAGCGGCCGTGGCTCACGGGCCCAGCCGCTCCGCGGCACGTGGGATCTTCCCGGACCGGGGCACGAACCCGCGTCCCCTGCATCGGCAGGCGGACTCTCAACCACTGCGCCACCAGGGAAGCCCCCCCTTTCTTTTAGAATACAGAAATCCCTTTCTGCTGCTTCTTCAGGCCGGGTTTGTCAACAGGCCTGTCTTCCCGTTAATAATTCTCCAGGGCACAAAGAAGCTTCCCTGGTTCCTCTTGGGGAAAATACACCATAGTCAAGGCAAAAAGACTGAATCTATTTTGGGACCTCGTATTAGGAGGAATTGAATGAGCGAATAAATTATGGAGGCCGATCGCAGAGTTGAGGGCAGCCTGCCAAAAATGGAAGACAGAAACGACATCAGATTTTAACAGATTACATCACTTGGAGATGTTTCTTCATCCATCATGTCACTTAACTCCTCCATCTGAAAAGGCGAACATGAATGATCTCGTCCATGTTCACAACTGCAAGATAATCACAGCGTCGGCCACAAAAACCTGATGACAAGGGAGCTCAGGACCTCTTCTCCATGCATTTTCTTTGAGCAATAAAGATAAATGACAAAAGGGCAGTAGGGGCGGGTTTATTTTGTGGGCTTTCGCTGCTGGGGTTCTCATCATTCGAGGAGCCGACCGCAGCTCTGCCCTTTCTCTGGAAGCCGTGATCCAGCGCCGACGCATAGCCGGGCCATAAAGCACGAGATGTTTAAGGCGGAATAAGCTGGCAGTTAAAAGCAGGGCCCTCCAAGACACTGTAATCAATTATCCATCTGGAGGGAATTGAGAACAACTTGCTTAAAGGAGAAAGCAGTCTGGCTGAAGATTGGATTCCGTTCAAAACCAGATGATACCCTTTTGCTGGAAGAGCACAGAACGACTCAAAACAGGAAAAAATTGTGTTTCACCCTCTGCAGCTTCTCGCATCCTGAGGCTTGTTTTCTGACGGTAAGCCTCAGGTGTGCCCAGCCGTTCTGGGAAAGGTGTACCCAGACCATCAATTACCGGAAGGAAAACCACACGAAGGTGTCCAGCGGATGGTGCAAAACGCCTTTCTTTATTACTTTTGCCCTCAAGTCACCTTGCTCAGAACAAGTCTCAGATGGGTTTCGGAGGCCCCTGGGTGCCCTCCCTCCCGGCCCACCACTGATACCCTTAGCCACTTAGGCTGTTGCTAGACCCCTCCACCCCAGGGCCTGGTCCCATCCTGGGGGCTGGAGTGGATCTCAGTTCTGGGAGGAGCCCGTGGTCAGTCCTTCCAGATTCTTCAGCCCTGAGCCTTTCTAAGGTGAGCAGACCTTTCTCTCGGGTTTGTGCACTTCCCACTGGGGTCTACACGCCCCAGAAGCCTGGTACTCTGTGTAGACAACCCAAACCACCAGAGGAATGCCACGCAGAAAGCTGCACGCGCGCTTCAGTGCTGGGCGGCAGGTTTTTGTTAAGATTAGCAGAGGTTTATTATGTAGATGAGTGCAAAATTAGCATTCATTTTTAAGCTTAAAATGAAAGGCCACAAAGCATACACTGTAGTTTTAACCTTGGACTCCTGGGGGGTTTGAGCAGACCAGGTGATGCGAGGATGGTGGGCTCGTGTGGAGCAGGGGTGCCCGTGGGACCCTTTCCTCAGCAGGGACGGTGGTCAGGGCAGCACAAGGAGCCTCCGGCCCGCTGGGCACCAGAGTCAGTGGGTTGTTACCAGTGGCTCTCAGGGCACCCAGCACCCCATTAGGTCTGTTGAGACGGCAGCAAAGGCTGGACCAGGGTGCTGGCCAGGGAGTTACAGCCTACAGGGGACACAGACACAGACCTCCCAGGGTCTTAGAAGTGTGATCATCGGGACTGGAGCCGGAAGGGGTCTGGTGCTCTCCCAGAAGGGCTTTGTGATGACACGGTCCTTCAAGGAGAGACGAAGAGGACGGCCAGAATTTCTTCACATATGTTTTTGTTCCCATCATTCTTTTCTCTCCTCCTTGGACTTCAGTGAAACGCCTGTTAGGACTATTGATATGGTCCCGCAGAGCCCTGAGTGTTCATTCATTCGTTTTCAGTCTTCACATTGGATAAGATTTTATTGACTTTATCCTCCATCATCTCTATTATGCTACTGAGCCTACCTAGTGACTCTTTTACTTCCTATATTTTTCAATTCTCCACTTAATTCTTTTCTATAGTTTTAATTTCTCTGATCAGAATGCCTAAATTTTCATTCATTTCAAGTGCAGTTTTCTTTACCTCATGGAGCATAGTTTTAATGCGGCTTTAAAGTCTTTGATAATCCCAACATCTGGGTCACCTTGGGGTTGGCATCTGTTGGTTGTCTGTTCCCTTGAGAACTGGTCACATTTCCTGCTCCTTTGTGTATCAGGCACTTCTGGATTGTATCCCGGACATTGTGAATGTTATGTTCTATACATTCTGAGTCCCACTGTGATACTGTGGAGATACCGATGTTTTTATTTTAGCAGGCAAGCAACTCGGTTAGATTCAGCCCACAAGTTCTGTCTCACCTTCTGTGGGCAGTGGTTCATGACCCAGTTTAGTTCTCAAAGACTTTTGGTCTTGTTTGGGTCTTTCTTGTGCGTGTGTACTGCTCAGGGGTCATTCTGGGACTTGGGAAGGTTTATATACTGAATTGGGAGACTCCCTCTTTCTGGCTCTTTCTACTCTGGGCTTTTCCCCTCACTCTCCAGCCCTCAGGAGATGCCTCTTCCTAGTTTTTCTGACCATAAAGATGTAATTTCTATTGGAGTGTTAGCTGCTTATGCGACCATGCCTGCCGCACTGCTCAGCGGCTAGAGGCCATCCTCAGAGCGAAGCTATGAGAGATGGAAACTCGCCTTGTGTGGTCCTGTCTCAAAGTTTAACTCCCCCTAAAATCCACCTGGTTTTATTCACTTTTCAGAGTCAGAGTCCTCGGGTGTTATTTTTTGTAGTTTTTCCAGTCCGAATTTTTAGTTGGATCTGTTGGGAAAGGCAGTCTCCTGCTGGGCTGCATAAGAATGAGCCTTGGTCCTGGAACATTCCTCACCAGAGAGATAAGGAGCGCTCACTTGTCTCCCTGGGGGGGAATGTTCTGCCCTGTTCCAGGCTCAATGGTGCTTCTGCTTCGGCTTAAGGGCATGTGTCCGTGGCCTTCAGACACATGCTCATCTTTGTGCCTTTCAGAACCCACGGAGGAGGGGTCGGGACCCTCCCACGGCAGCACAAAGAGGGGTTCATGCAGCCACACTGCCCGCATCAGCCGAGGAATGGGTCCTCTGGCCACGGGGACCCAGACACCCCAAGGGGCTGGATCTGTGCTCTCTGTCTCCTCTTGCTGTAAGCCCTGCACCACAGAGCCTGGGGTGTGTGTTGGCTGCTCTGAGCGAACTCGAATTATGCACTTACCTGCCTTTTTACCTGGTCCACACTCACGCTATAGTCCATCCTGCATCGTGGCCTGACCACCCAGTGAACGGTTGAACATATAACCAGACGAAAGAATGGGCTGCAGTGGGTTTATGCTGCTTTAGTGAAACCAGAACCTCAGAGATCACTTTAGAATATTGAAGGCTCTGAGAAGTCTTGTGATGGTTACCTTGACATAGTATCATCTTTTCCAGGTTTAAATGAAGCTTTGCCATGTATTTATATACAGTAAATATTCAATACAATGGACTCTGCCATGGTGCCTTACGTATACTAAATATTCAATACAGGTGTATTGAATTGAGTTTTATGTATTCATTGCTTTAGGACCATCTCTTAAAATAAATACAAAAGTTTATCTTTTTTATTGAAATATAGTTGATTTACACTGTTGTGTTAATTTCTGCTGTATAGCAAAGGGACTCAGTTATACATGTTAGACGTTCTTTTTCATATTCGTTTCCATTATGGTTTATCACAGGATACTGAATATAGTTTCCTGTGCTGTACAGTAGGACCTTGTTGTTTATCCATTCTACATGTAAGAGTTTGCATCTGCTAATCCCAAACTCCCACTCCATCCCCCCCACCTCACTCCCCTTTGGCAACCACAAGTCTGTTCTCTATGTCCATGAGTCTGTTTCTGTTTCATAGATAGGTATGGTATTTGTTTTCTCTTTCTGACTTACTTCACTCAGTATGATAATCTCTAGGTCCACCCTGTTGCTGCAAATGGCATTTTCTCATTCTTTTTTTATGGCTGAGTAGTATTCCATTGTATATATGTGCCACATCTTCTTTATCCATTCATCTGTCGATGGACATTTAGGTTGCTTCCATGTCTTGGCTGTTGTGAATAGTGGTGCTATGAACCTAGGGGTGCATGTATCTTTTTGAATTAGAGTTTTGTCCTGATATATCCCAGGAGTGGGATTGCTGGATCATATGGTAATTTTATTTTTAATTTAGAAAAGTATATCTTAAACCAATAGCCAATAAAGACAGAAGCATTCTCCTTTCCCTTCCTCTTCCTGCCCTGGTCTATAACATGGGTACGTCCCCACCAATCCTTGCCTCAGTGGGGAAGAATTAGGGAATAAGTCTTTTGTCCGTTTCTTTGTTTCCCCTCCCCTCCCCGCCTCTCTTCCCCATGAGAGAATGGTGAAAACCTGACATTCTTTGGCCTCTGTTTCTAAATGATTGGATGTAAGGTGTTGAATGTAACCCGTGGCTTGGCTCTCTGAGTCTTAGTTACTCCGAATCCCTGGGATCAGAGGAGCCGCAGGTCTCCACGGCTGGGGGAGGGTATGCTGACCCCACTGCCTGGACACGTACGTCTCAAGGTTTGGACTGCAAGGGAGAGGCCAGACAGAAGGAGAATCCGCTTCAGCAGTGGGTGCGCTCTGCATTCTCCAGTGTAACCACGACAGCAATTAAGTGAATATTGTGTGTTTTTTCCTCTGGGATCTGTGTCTACTTCTCAATTAGCTTGAAATCTGGAGAAAAGGCGGAGGAATGATGAGGCTCACACGGAACCCCTGACAGCCGCATCATGCTCCGTGTGAAATCGTAGAGGTCGTCAAAGGGGAACGGCCAGGAGAGGGGCGGCACAGTCGCCATGAAGATAACAGTGACCGTTACCGGGTACTGAGCCCCGCTACATGCCCGACAGTGTGTCTGTGCCCCAGGACAGACCTATCAGGAAAGCATCATTGTCTCCACTTCGCATGGAAGAGAGAGGGGCTCTGAGCGGTGCGTGAGTAGGAAGGCTCAGAGCTGGGACCTATGGAGAGTGAATGTAACCCGTGGCTTGGCTCTCTGAGTCTTAGTTACTCCGAATCCCTGGGATCAGAGGAGCCGCAGGTCTCCACGGCTGGGGGAGGGTATGCTGACCCCACTGCCTGGACACGTACGTCTCAAGGTTTGGACTGCAAGGGAGAGGCCAGACAGAAGGAGAATCCGCTTCAGCAGTGGGTGCGCTCTGCATTCTCCAGTGTAACCACGACAGCAATTAAGTGAATATTGTGTGTTTTTTCCTCTGGGATCTGTGTCTACTTCTCAATTAGCTTGAAATCTGGAGAAAAGGCGGAGGAATGATGAGGCTCACACGGAACCCCTGACAGCCGCATCATGCTCCGTGTGAAATCGTAGAGGTCGTCAAAGGGGAACGGCCAGGAGAGGGGCGGCACAGTCGCCATGAAGATAACAGTGACCGTTACCGGGTACTGAGCCCCGCTACATGCCCGACAGTGTGTCTGTGCCCCAGGACAGACCTATCAGGAAAGCATCATTGTCTCCACTTCGCATGGAAGAGAGAGGGGCTCTGAGCGGTGCTCCAGGACTCAAAACCGTAGGCTTTGTCTATGGAGTTTCCCTCATAGCACCTCTCTTACTGAATGTCAGCTGCTCAAAGCAGCATATCAGGAAATGGAAATATTGGGTATAAATATTAGCAAAGCATAGGGAAGATATTTGCGGACAACTTATCTATATGAGAGCAAATCCACAATAGTAAAGTGAAGAATAGTGAGAAATGATATTTAAATCCTTCTTTGCCTTCATCGTGAGAGTCCAAATGGCAAGAAGTAATGGGTCATAAAAGACCTCTTCCAGCTTGCCCAGGAGTAAAAACATGCTCATCGCAGACCTTACGGGTTTAACTTATATCCTCGGAAAATCAAATTCAAATTCCATCTCTTTATGGGAAGCATGCAGTTGTATATAGCGATATGCATAATAAAAATGCTAATTGACTCTTTTTTTCTTTATGGAGAAGGAAGAGAATACGTTTTATCTCACATATCTATATTCATGGTTTGGCTTTGTTGTATCTAGTATAATGCTCAGGAAGTCTTCAAATAACAAGAGTCGAGTGAATTAGATTGCTGGAATCATAGTTTATTTAATAAGTCTCTGTAAGGAAAGAAAAGGATCGTTTCCAGAACCCTTCGGTTCACGTTTTGGAGACTGGCAGTCTGTGCCCAAGTTCCTGGCTCAATTAAAATTCCAGCAGAATAAAGGGGAGATACTGCTTTTTTTGGATAAATTTGGGTTTTCATTTCGGCTTTTACTACCTCCTTATGTTTGTGGATCCAAAAAGCAGGCCCTGGACTTCTGGGTTAGAATAAATCTGAAGATAGGAACGAAGTAGGAGGGATTCTTGCTGAGAAGTGAATGAAAATGGGAGAAAATCATTCTAGCAAACTCTGTTGAGATCCCAGGGTTTTCCTTGTCTAATCTCACCAGCATGGTCATCATCACGTGACTTTTTATTCTAATGCAGATTCTGCAGAATTGGGATGAGGCTGTGATTTCATAAAAAGTTCATAAACATCACCTGGATATATTCACTCCTTTCTCAGTGAAATTGGAAAAAAAAAAAAAAAAAAAAAAAAATCAAGCTGCCCAGAAGCTTGTAGGAAGCCCAGGGGTGGATGCCAGAGACTCTGGATTTCCGTCTGTCTTGAGGTGAAGGTTTTGGTGTCTCTGTTGAAGGTTTCCTGTCAGTGGCATGAGACCTGTGAGCTTTTCTGATGCGCGGGTTTCCCGCTTCAGAGGAGAGCTGTAACCGTTGTCTTAAGAAATTGCTTAAGGCCCCATGCTCCTTATTTTGCCCCTGAATGCAAAAAGTCTTGCTTGGCCTAGGTCTGAAAGCCAGGGGCAGTGATCTGGGTGCTGGCTGCGTTCAATCTGGAGGAACTCAAGCTTCCTTAGTGAACTGAGTCGAAGGGCAGCCCAGCCTCCTCCACTGCTTTTCATTTCACCGCTGACTCTTTGATTCCAGACGCGTGTATTGATGGTCCGCTGGGTGACAGTGCCCGGCACTGGGGATGAAGGGGTGACAGGCACATTGTTTGGGGCCCCTGGTCCAGTGGGAGAGAGAGTGCTTGAAGAGGGCAGGAAGCTGCAGTGTAGCAAGTAGGGGGCGCACGATGCTGGGCACACAGCTGAGGGGGGCCTCCTTGCCTCGGGGAGAGTCAAGCTGAGCCCTCAAGGGGGGGCTTCAGCAGGCATGTCCAGGAACAGAACAGAACATCCACAGGGGCTGTTTTTCAGAGGGCTCCCCTTGTTTACGTGGCCTCTAACCCTTTCAATAACCCCGTACCTCCAGCAAGTGCCGGCGTGGAAACCTCCCCCATGAAGTGTCTACGCCTCCATGTCCTGGGCTGGCCGAGCGCCCTCCTCTGTCCCGCTCCCGTCCATGGCTCCACTGCTGTGTTTTAGTGAAACCCTCTGCTTGTGCAGCTTTCTCTCCCCCTAACCTGTAAGCCTCTGAGGGTTTTGGATCCCTAGTATTCAGTAAAGTGTTGACATGCATAAGGCATTTGATCACTTTTTGCAGACCTGCTCGTTGAAGTGATGATGATACAGTAATAGTAGAATAATAGTATCAAATATTCTATTAGGATATCATTATTTCATTTTATATATTATAATCCACATATGATTTAATTCATATGTTAATAATATAGTAGTGTAATATATTAGTCTGCTGCTATATTGTTGTTGTTATTATTATTCAGAGACCCAACTCCTGAGGACCCTTGCAATCCTTCAGGCCCCCATCATATTTCTTGGCTACCTGGGTGAGGTTGAGTCCTTTTCATCTGTTCTCATAAGGCATTTGATCACTTTTTGCAGACCTGCTCGTTGAAGTGATGATGATACAGTAATAGTAGAATAATAGTATCAAATATTCTATTAAGATATCATTATTTCATTTTATATATTATAATCCACATATGATTTAATTCATATGTTAATAAGGGTGAGGTTGAGTCCTTTTCATCTGTTCTGTTTTTTGATGGAACAGAGGAAAGCGTATTCCCTTTGGCCAGGGGAAGGTAAGAAATGCCACCAGCTTTCTTGGGCAACTGCACGCAACGAGTGCGGTGCAGGGGGAGAGTGGACGGTGCCATCCCACCAGCAAAACCCACTCCCTCTTCCTGGGAGGGCCTGGGGTGCCTTCCTGCCTTCAGGAACCCCACACCCCGCCCCCATCCGGGTCCCCGGGTCTCAGGAGGAGCGTGTTTCCTGAGGATGGTCGTTCTCAAGATAGGGCAGCCAGTTGCCCCCCTTGACCCCAAGGGGGTGTCACAGCTGCTCCCTGTCCCCTTTGCCAGCACGGGAACAGACGACATCTGCTATTTGCCTAACGTGTGTGCTCTTGGCATTCTCTATTTCTACAAATAAATGCTTTTACAATAAAACTGAAATGCCAGAAAAGGAGACAACCTACTTTAAGGTCACTGCTGCCTCCCAGCAAGGGTGTTTAAAAATAACCCCCAATCTGTCATGTGCTCACAATTCTCACTGCACCCCCTCAATGGCAGGCCCAGTGCTACAGCCAGGATGGCGGGGTGGAAGGTTCCAGGATGTGCGCACGCGCGCGCGCGTGTGTGTGTGCGCGCGCGTGTGCATGTATGGGCGTGAGCGTGTGTGTGCCTGAGAAGTGAGGCGCGCTGTCCTCAAGCAGTGGGGCTGGCACCTGGCTGCGGGACCACCCTGTTGGTCTCTGCCTAAGGGCAAGCCGTTGCCCCCATTCTGGACCGGCTCTGGTGTCTCACTCCAGCTGTGGTGAAATGGCTTCGGAAGTGCTTTGTAAGAAGGAAAACGAAGGGGCTGAGTTCCCATGGACAAGATGGGTATGAATGCCAGGATGCGGCCCTGGGGAGACTCTGGGTGGATCACTCAGTGAGCACTGGGGCATTACTTCCGGGGTCTGCTCCAGCAGTGCTGCCAGAGAGGAGGTTAGATTTTTGCAGCTGAATCTGAGAGATGGACTTTTCCAGTGATTTTCAAGCCATGCACCGTAGATCCCTAGCAGCTCTGGGGCAGATCTCGAGTCGTTCATTTATGCTGGTGGATGGTGTCTTTTACTCCAAATATGGCCTTTCTCAAGGACTGTTGCGTTTAACTAGGGATCACATTCTTAACTAGAGGGGTAGAATTTGGCTGGGAGCACGTGTAAGCCAACAGGCAAGGGCGGATCTGAGGGCCATTTGGCCCAGCACCCATGGAGCATCACCTTGGACAGATGCCCCCATACGCCCATGTCCAGAACTCACACTGGACAGCTCTTCTAGGTGTAGCTGGTGGCCAGCAGAAGGGATAAATCGAATCTCTATTTCCTGAGAGTTTCCTGAAAGACACGGGAATTCGGGCTGGAATCTCATCGAGCAGGGACAGCCAATGTCTCCATTCCATCTTTCTGAGGAGCCAGTCTCAGGGCTGAGTGGGACCAGTGTCTTTCCAACAAAGCCCTTTAACAAGGACCGCTCCCCTGGCCTGCCTTTTGCTGATGATAATATAAAGAGAATATGGGTCCCATTTTACCTTAGGATCACACCAAGGTACCCATATCTACATGCAAAAGAAGAGGAAGATTCTAGGGAGGTCTAGAGTCATGGAAGCAATTAAATCCCTAAAAGGGTACGAATCTAATGTTTTCTTCCAGTAATTGGGCATCTACCATGTGCCAGGGACCATCATCTCACTTAATCTTACTCCCAAGAGGCAGGTATCACTCTCCCTATTTTAGAGATGAGAAAACTAAGGTTCAGAAAGTTTAGGGTCTTGCCCCAAATCCTTTAACCCAAGTCTTTCTGACTTCAGAGTCTGTCCTCTTAACCTCTGAGGTTCCAGGGCTTTGGGTAAAAATGCAAAGCAGGTCATATAAGTGCTGAGAAGCCTCCCCATTGTCCTGTTACATGTGACATCCTCTTTCCCCTGGTGGTGATCCCTGTTCCACACCTCCTGCTACACATGCGTGTACATGTGTGCACACCCTCAGTTATCTCAGTGCCCCAGCCAACAGCCCGCCAACCTCCAGTCATGTGAATGAAGTCGTTCTAGACCAACCCACCTGCCCCATCCGACCCACAGCAAACCCGAGAAGCATGAAGGACCCAGCCAAAGTCGGCAGAGCTGAGCCCAGATCAGCAGAACTGCCTGGCTGACGTGCAGACTCATGAACAATAATCAAAAATCAATAATTTTAGAAAATAAATTTATTTATTTATTTTTGGCTGCGTTGGGTCTTCGTTGCTGTGCACGGGCTTTCTCTAGTTGTGGTGAGCAGGGGCTACTCTTCACTGCGGTGCACGGGCTTCTCATTGCGGTGGCTTCTCTTGTTGCGGAGCACGGGCTCTAGGTGCACGGGCTCTAGGTGTGCGGGCTTCAGTAGTTGCAGCGCGTGGGCTAGGGTTCGCAGGCTTCAGGAGTTGTGGCACACAGGCTCAGTAGTTGTGGCTCACGGGCTCTAGAGCGCAGGCTCAGTAGTTGTGGCGCACAGGCTTAGTTGCTCCGTGGCATGTGGGATCTTCCCGGACCAGGGATCGAACCCGTGTCCCCTGCATTGGCAGGTGGATTCTTAACCACTGTGCCACCAGGGAAGTCCCAATGTTTCTAGTTTTTAAGCCACTGAGTTTTGGGCTGGTTTGTTATGCTGCAGTAGCTAACTGGTACAGCTGTGTACACAGCAAGTGTCCCCTACCTTACAGACATGGTACAAAGCTTATTTCCTCTACTATCAGCCCTACTGGAAAAAAAAAAGAAGTATTATTTTAGCCAATTCAAATCAGACCCGGCATAAACTGGATTTGTAGCTTAACTTTTCACTGCATAGTAAAATATTACTTGGATTTTGTGAGAGCCATGGTTGTATTTCATATAATTTAGATCTATTTAACCTGCATTTCACTTATTAAAGAGAAGAAACTAAAATCAAGAATCAATCTGATATGGTTGGCAAAAGAAGTACTCACTAAAGATGGATTTTACTTTCACCATAATTGCTTTAAAATGTCAGGGTCAAATTTTTAAAAGTGGTTCCTGGAAGGTCTTGGTTGCATTCTAGGAAGGACTCTGCCCACAGTTATTTGGGGGAAGGCCGTGTTCTGTATCTCAGCTGGCTTTAGCAAGTCAGGGCTCAGGCCTCTCCTTTCAGCGTCTTGGTGTGAATCTAGAAATGGCATTCTCCTGTGAGGAACCATACAGGATGTGCTGTAATGTTTTGTTGTTGTTTTTAGCTTCCAATCCCAGACCTCCTGCTGGCTCTGTGATGTTATGTGCTGAAGCACCTTCATTATCGATTTTGAAACATTGTTTAAAATGTAGTGATCTGTCCCAGAAGATCCAAGGTAGTTCGGGTAGCAATTTCAACCAAGAGCAGTGCTGTGGTCTGAATGTCTGTGTCCTCGACAAGGTCATATAGTGAAATCCTAATGCTCAGTATAGTGGTATTGGAGGTGGGACCTTTGGGAGGTGATTGGGTCATGAAGATGGAGCCCCCTGAGTGGGATTAGTGCCCTGACAGAAGAGGGTCCAGAGAAACCCCTAGCCCCTTCCACCATGTGAGGACACAGCGAGAAGGCGCTGTGAACCAGGAAAGGGGCTCTCACTAGAATGCACCTTGAACTTGGACTTCCAGCCTCCAAAACTGTGAGCAGTAAGTTTCTGTAGTTTATAGCACCTCCCTTCCCCGCCCAGCCCACCACCCCACCGTGGTACTCGGTTATAGAAGCCCAAACGGACTAATAAGATAAGCAGTTTAGTCAGGTTGCAGGCAGTTAAAGAGTTTCCAAGGGAAAAGTCATCGCTGGAAGAAAAACAAGCTATGGGTCAGAAGAGAGTTTTCTCAACCGAAACATTTTGTCGTGTTTCCTTAGAATTATTTAATTAATAAAACGTTGCAGATGTAGAGAACGTCTCCTGTGTCCTTGCCCCTGATCTGTTGGGCTCCCTGCCTCCACGGGGGTAATCACTGTCTAAATTCCCATCACAAGCACAAGAAAGTTCCTAGGGATCTTTGTCAAAATCTCTGCCCAAATTCCGGTCTACCACGGTTATAGCTATGACACCAAAGTAAAAATTAAATTAGTCTAACATTCTAAGTGAACCCAAATTCTTTCCTAATTATTTACCGTACTGTATTATAAATGATATATACTGTACATAATATATACTATGTTACAAACTATATAATAGCACATTATATGGAATATTTACTCTGTGCTGGACACGGGGCAAAGTGCTTTTCACATTTTCAGTTAATTCTCATAATGACTACTTGAGATAAACATTTTAATCCCTTGTCTACAGACAATAAAGCTTAGGTTCAAAAAGTTGTTCATGGACACAGAACCAAAAGGATTTTATACCCACCCGGGTCCATCTGACTTTAAAGCCTCTGCATTCCATCCCAGTCAGCATTTTAAAATTTTCTAGATTTTAAAATAAAGCTAGGTATTAGACTAATTGGCATATAGTTTTAAAACATGGTCTTTGAAAACTGGAATAATAGGCCTTGATTTTTAAATTCCTGATGGCTACCCTCCTCCCCTTCCTCGTCATTTCCGAGGGAATGGCTCTGAGATCTGATCTAGACGCTGTAACCAAAACAGACAGAAAAACCTGCTCATGATTTAAGATTCAGCTCACACATCGCCATCCACTGCAGTCCCCCGAGAGCTGTCCCTGCTCTTTCCGGCCGCCATCATGTCCTGAGCTTACATCGCACACAAGAGTTCATGTTTTTAAGCCTGACGGATGAATGAATAAATGAGTAGACACCTACTTACCAGACAGATGCGTTGAAGAGGACTCATTGGGTGGAAAAGCATTTTAAAAATAGCATCAAAGGATAAAGATCTGCCCTGAGGTTCTGGAAATAGGGTCTAATCTTGACTCTGCCACTGAGTAGCTGTGGGTAAGTTCAGCCTTAGTTTCTCATCTGTAAAACGACACTATTAGAAATTTTTAAAGATTCCTTCCAGCTCCAGTGTATGGTTCATAGGAATAGCACACTATTTTGTTTTAGAGGCCAGTGTAGTTCTGGAGCAATTCTGAGACCATAGGGCAGCCATTCAAATTCTGTTTGCTGGAGTGCATGGGGGCACCTGAGGCTGGAGGTGTGACATAAGCAAGGTGTGATGCCCCCAGGCCTCGGGGAAAACCGTCCTATGTCTGCTGTCCTGACCAGCTCTGAGCAGTGCCCCATCTCACCATCCGCGTGCCCTGTCTGGGCAGTAAGCTATGTGGTCACCCCAGTCACGGAGCTCTAAAGACCAGGGTGGCATGTAGGCCTCCACGCTCACTTACGTTCAGAGAGGCGTGGACAACCCAAGGTGACAGCACGTCTTCATGCTCTGGGCACCGAGGCTTCTAAAACCCTTGTCAGAAGCCGTTTGGGAGGGGAGTTTTGTGCATCTGCAGAAGTCTGAAGGGGGTCCTGAGGGACGCGCACATCTAGGCCTGGGAGGGAAGTCCCTGTCCTCGGGGAGCTCAAACCACATACGGTGCGATAGTAAATATTTCAAAAGCATAAAAATAACCAAAAAGCAAATTTTAAAAAAGTGCCACCCAAGAGGTGCAGCAGATAAGCTAGGGCCCCTCACGGAGGAACGGTGAGGTCAGAGAGTACGTGCAGGTGCCTGGGTGCTCTGGGCAGGCTGCATACTAGCATGCCAGCCGAGTGTAGTGCTGACTTGTGCTGTGTCCCCCTTACAGGGGCTCAGGCTGGGGTCCCTAGTCGGGTCTGGGGGCTACCTGCGTTCCTGCTTACTAGACACTGTGGCCTCCTCCTTGCAGCAGGATGAGGGGACGCCAGGAGGCCGCACAGAGAACACAGGGAAGGAGGCGTGTCCTCCCTGGCCATGCAGCGGCCAAGGGGCGGCATCCAGCCAGCCGGGAGCCAGAGCCCCGGCAGCACCAGGCAGGGAAATGGGATGAAGAGACTCCGTCTTTCTTATGGTGAAAATGCCCATGGGCACCGTTTATGGAGCACGGACTCTGTGCCGGGTTCTGTGTACGTCACTACTCAGTAGCTGCAGCCACATACGCGCAATGCGGTCTTTTGCTCCATGTCAGCCTCAGCACAGCCCCCGGCCATTCTTGGAGTGCCCTGGTCAAATCCCATCCCCCCACAGCAGCGTGGTAGGGTAAGTTTGCTGAAGGTTTCTTAGGGAAGACAGAGGAGGAAGTTAGCTCAGATGTCCTAAAACAAACCGTGTAAGATTCCCCTAACGGCGTGTCCAACCCCCAGAGGCCCTTCTGGGCTGCAACCGACCAGGGCGAGTCCTGGGAGCCGGGCTAGGGAGAGGGCCTTGGACCCGCCCGGCCAGATTTTTCCTCCATCCGAAAATACACTATGTCTCGAGTATGGACACCTCCACCACTCGCCTGCTTCCCCAAACAGCTGGACTTCCCGGTAACAAGACTGTCTCCCTTTAGAGGTCCATTTCCTTGGGCAGGTTTTTGAGGTTTCACGCCTGACCACAATGTGTTTTTTTCTGCACAAATTTAGTGTGCTCTCCCCCAAAATAATTTTGGTGAATGTGATTTTTCCATCTCGTTATGTGGGTCACCCGAGGCTCAGGGAGATTAAATACTTCGCCAAGGCTTCACAGCTCCACATCAGAACTGGGTTTGAGCTCAGGCCTGGCGCACGTACCCTTGGTCTTAGTGTCCTGCTCCCTTTCGCCTCCCAAGGAAACAGGTCCCGCGCTGGCCCGGGGGTCACCCAGGCAACGGCAGACTTATTCCAAGGCCTCCTGTGAGAGGGGCACCACGGTGATGTCCCACATCCGTATCCGTAAAGCATTTGTCGATCTTTACCGGCGTTAAAAGACCCTCCAGAAGTGTCGTCGGGTTCCCAGGGCAGTCGCGACAGCTCCACGGATTGGCGGAAGCGAGGTGGCCGCAGCCCCTGCCGCGTGTTGCCCGCGTTCCTCTGGCTGTGTCTTCTAGTGCTCCGGCAGGGTGTTGAGAAAGCAGTCTAGCACTAAAAGACATTCAGTACGAAGCCAGGACGTGGAAAGTCTCCTGCCCCTCTGGCCCAAGCTATGACTCAGCCTCGGAAAAGAAGAGCCAGGTCAGAAATTGCCATGGGAGAAGCAACGTCGGCTGCATGCCTCCTCTTTTCTATTCCTCGTCTTCTTTCTTCCATCTGTGACCCTGTCCTCTCACAGGAGCCGGATTTCCTGGCTCCGTCCTGACGATGCGCCTCAGAGGCCGCCCCAGACCCCAAGACGCCCCGAGCCCACCCTCGGTATTATCTTCCGCCTATCAGTGGTGACAGCATTCTTATTGACTGACCTCGACTTATCACCCCCAGACCACAGGCAGATGCTAGTTTCTTCAGCCTGTCTCTGGCCTTTTATCTCTGCCTCCTTGTTTCCTGTCTGGAGCGAAGGCCGTGCAGCCCTGCCTTCAGGAGGACCCCAGGCTGTGGGCAGAGGCCGGAAGAAGGCAGGGATTCTCCAGAGGCCGGCAGGCGCCAGGGCATCTTGTCTCCCTAAGGCGGAGTCATGCTTGGGCCCACCCCAGTGGTGGGGCGCTGGGCCGTGTGCGGAAATGACTGAGAATGTTATTACTTTATAAACACAAGGTATTGTCACGACCAGAAGGTCATTGGTCTTCTTCTTCTTTTTTTAAAGTGCACTGATCTTTTTTTTTTTCCAATTTTTTAAAAAAAATTTGTTTATTTTGGCTGCACTGTGAGGCCCATGGGATCTTAGTTCCCCTACCAGGGATGGAACCCCCACCCCCTGCAGTGGAAGCGGGGAGTCTTAACCACTGGACCACCAGGGAGGTCTTGGTCATTGGTCTTCTTGATTGAGACTCTCGAATTTCAACTTTATTGACATATTTACTTGCTGATTGATAAATTATCAAGACCTGGGCCTGGGCTCCCTTGCGTGACTGTAGCTCTCTTCTCAGAGAAGAGAGATGACTCAAATGAAATAAAAAGGCTCCAGGGTCTCTGGACTTCCATAGGAATGTGACAACATGTCATGAAGGAAGAAACCAAGAACTCTGCCCACAGGACTTCCCTGGTGGTCGGTCCCCTTCCAATGCAAGGGATGAGCGTTCGATCTCTGGTCGGAGAACTAAGATCCCACGTGCCACGGGGCACTAAGCTGCGCTGAGCCCACGTGGGAGCCTGCGTGCCACAACTAGAGAGCTCACACACCGCAGCTACTGAGCCTGCACGCTCTGGAGCCTGTGCACCACAACTAGAGAGAAAGCCTGCGCGTCACAACTAGAGAAGCCCGAGCGCCTCAACGAAAAGATCCCGCGTGCCGCAACTAAGACCCAATGCAGCCAAATAAATAAAAAAATAAATAAAATTTAAAATTAGTTAAAAAAAAGAGAGTTCTGCCCAGACAAGTACCAACAACAGGATGACTCTGAGGTCAAAGGCCGGGCTGCGAGGACATCCAAGGTCGTTCCTTCTGGCCCCCGTGTGGGCCCTGGGAAGCGGCCATCGTCATAGTTACTGAGGCCGGAGCCGGGATTGAGTCTTTGAGGAACCTGCAAACACGATAGATTTCTCCAAACAGAAATTGAATCAGCAGTGGGGAATATAGATAGTAAACCAGCCCCACATCCCTGATTATTTTTATACCAAGCTAATTTTAAATGCTCTATTTCTATAGGAATCAGTGAGACTTCCACCCATCTGCAGCTCCAGCTTCCTATTTTCTCCTAACCCTCATCTCACAGCCTGGTTTTTTTAAAACAGCACCAGCTAACATCTCAGGAAACCACGTTTACACCCCAGATGCCTCAAGCGGCCATTTCTCATTCACTGCAGTACAAGCTCATTTCTCCGAGGAAAGGATACATTCATCGTGATGATGATTTTTTTAAAACAACAACTTCAGCGATGCTGTGTCCCTTCTCTGAATTTCCGTGCATTTGAATGCTGCTGCTTCCTAGTAAGAATTTCACGTGTTATCCCACCTAAAACCTCAGGGGCTACTTAGAGGGAGGGAGAGAGGAAGGCGGCCCCAGGACCAGGGGGAGAACTACCAAGAAGGATGGTTGGCCAGGGCGGCAGGAAGGTGCTCCAGCACCTGGTAGACCCCTCTCCAGATGGCCCTCTGTGACCGGCAGTCGTATCTTCTTGGGGGGTGGCCGTGCCTGACTCTGAATCACACCGTCTTCTCCTCTAGACTCAAAGTTCCACGAAGCCGGGTCCTTGTCCTCGCCTCCAGTTCGTTTCAGCACTGATACTCAGCGTGTATTTATGTAAAGAGTAGGTGATCCCTCCTGCTCAGGGGAGAGTGTGAGCTTGTTGATGCTTTTCAAGTACCTTTAAAAATCATCATTAAAGTCTATTTTGTGCGAACCACTGTACTAGGAACTTTGAAATTATATGTTATTCCTTGTTTTTATCAGATGGTGCTGTTGGCTAACTGATGCCCTGTAAGCCTTGACCTGAAATTTTCCAAGAGAAAAGATCTGATCCAATGAGCTGTGGCCTGGTGGCCAGTGCCGGGTTCAGAGCACAGGAGTCTACGCCCACGGGCCCCGCAGGGCAGGCTTCCTAATGAGAATCTCGATGGCCCAGGGCTCTCCTGACATGCCTGGAGCCCCAACCAGAGCAGAAAGAAGGCCCACTTACATTATCACTGTTTCGATTAGAGATTAAATCTTCATAGAGTACAGATTATAAAGTTTCAGGGATCTTATTTTTATCTGTTCAAGTCATTGATTCAATTAGAATAGTTTTCTTTCTTATTTCCATTGCCATTGTTTTGATTAAATCTTCATTAAATAAAGAATGGGCTGCATTCTGTTTGTAAATTTTACGTGGTCCACGCTCACCAGAGGTCTCCTAAATTTCGTTGTTTCCCATTTTAAAAAAATTTAAGCAGACTCACCCTTTGGAGATTTTCTGTTTTTTTCATTTTGTTTTCATTTTTTGAGCTCCATTTTTATATTTCTTATGCCTGTCACAATTTCAACTGCATTCATGCTCAGTGATTCAAAGGATTGAAAAAATATTATGTAATTGTATTCAAAGTGTATAGAGTTGAATGTATTCTTATCAAAAATGTAAAGTTAGTTTGTGTTTTCAAAACACTTGTTTTTCCTACAAAAATCCTACACTCCCTTCACGCTGACATCTTCCAGTTGACAACCCATTAACCCTCGAATTGCAAGCTGTCTCTGGGTCCAACGTCTAATTTCCAGACCAACGGGCAGACGGCGGGGAGACTGTCACACCTGTCTCTGTTGAGGCCCTCCACACCTCAGGAAGGGACACCTCTGGTCCAGATGAGAGGCCCGTGCTCAGACCTCAGCCCGTTTGGCAGTGGGCAAATCCATCCGCAGATTGGAGGCTGAATTATGTCCCAGTTCAGGACAAATCTCCAAGCAGATTTTTAAAACTTAAAATTTAAAAGCTACTTGTATGAAATTACAAATAAAACCCTGAGTCCAAATAAAGCTAAGTTTAAAAATAGTCTCAATCTTTTAAATTCAATGAAAATATTTTTAATCTCTATTCAGTTGGCAGGTCAATCCGTTCCACTCCGAGGGATAGAAGTGTTACCGCCATCTGGTGGAATCCACTACTCTGACAGTTTAGGACGAGCGATTAGAACAGGTCATTAGGTTATTAGAACAGCTGGATATTCTGTTTCTGCCTACGGATCGATCACACACCACCCTTCTCCACTCCGCTTGGAGCCCACAGGGCTGTAACCCCATGGACCGGGCTCCTTGTCCTCCACTGCCCATAGGATTGATTTGGCTGATGGAGGCCCAGATGGGAGAGGGAGGACCGGCGGGCAGTAGCTGCGTTCCTCTCTCCGGGGGCTGCAGCTCACGCCCAGCAGCCTCTCCTCCGGCTGCAGTTCTGAGGGTCTGCGACTCCCTCCTCCTTTTGTCTGGTCAGGCCGAGGGCAGTGGTGGCTTCCCCCCATCCTTAGTCCCAGAGCAGGTGCTTTGTCCTCCCTTGTAGGATGGCCTTGACCCTGTCTCTACCTTTGTAGAAAGGCCCTTGGTCCCAGGCTCCTGATTATCCCAGCTGACTGAGCCGTGTGTTTCCTGCTAGAACCCTGACTGACACAGGTGGGAAAAACCTAAGAGAGCTGCCGGGTGAATTATCTAAGTTATCTGCCAACTGAGCCTGCAGAGCGCCTGCCAGGTAGATCTGTTCAGTCAGCAGACGTTTACTGAGTGTCACTGTATGCCAGCTACCGTGTGAGGTGCCTCTAAGCACCTTAGGGATTAGCCTGGATATCAACTCAGTCTTGGGCTGGGCAGTAGGCAAGGAGGGCTTCCTGGAGGAAGAAACATATGTATCAGGAGTCTGAAAGATGACCCAAAAGAGAGCAAGGGTACGAGTGTTCTTTTTTTTTAAATTAAATTTAATTTATTTTTTTATACAGCAGGTTCTTATTAGTTATCTATTTTATACATATTAGTGTATATATGTCAATCCCAATCTCCCAATTCTTACCACCACCACCAACCCCCCTGCCACTTTCCCCCCTTGGTGTCCATACGTTTGACCTCTACATCTGTGTCTCTGTTTCTGCCCTGCAAACCAGTTCATCTGTACCATTTTTCTAGGTTCCACATATATGCGTTAATATACGATATCTGTTTTTCTCTTTCTGACTTACTTCACTCTGTATGACCATAATTCAAAAAGACACATGCACCCCAATGTTCATTGCAGCACTATTTACAATAGCCATGTCATGGAAGCAACCTAAATGCCCATCGACAGATGAATGGACAAAGAAGATGTGGTACATATATACAATGG
>NC_041226.1:4776051-4776810 GCF_002837175.3 Physeter macrocephalus | reverse complement strand
GAGCACAGGCTCCGGACGCGCAGGCTCAGCGGCCGTGGCTCACGGGCCCAGCCGCTCCGCGGCACGTGGGATCCTCCCGGACCGGGGCGCGAACCCGCGTCCCCTGCATCGGCAGGCGGACGTGCAACCACTGCGCCGCCAGGGAAGCCCTACCCAGTTCTTGACACACCATGCTCGTGCCTCTGGAAATGCTTGTTAAGTGACACTGAACTGAAGGAACATGTCAAGATCATCCAGCGCACCCAGTTCTGCACCCGGCCCTCTGGGACTGCCTTTGACCCTTCGCTGCCTCTTTGAAGTCTCCCTGTGCCCTGCAGGCAGTACCGCAGGGCTGAGGTCCTTCAGCCCCCTCTGAAAAGTTTATCTTGTTCCTGAACCATCTACCTGACCCATTTCACCCCTAATTTGCTGCTGGTCCTCCCACCTTTTGACTCACAGGTTTTTCTCTCCAGGGGTGGGCTTAGTTATGGGCTAAATTTGTCCCCCAAACTTCATAGGTTGAAATCCTCACCCCAAGTACTGCAGCAGGGTGGGGACTTGTTTGGAAATAGGGTCGTTAGTTAGGATGAGGTCACGCTGGAGTAGGGTGTGGCTGGCGTCTCTATAAGAAGGGGTCGCTAGTTAGTTAGGATGAGGTCGCGCTGGAGTAGGGTGTGGCTGGCGTCTCTATAAGAAGGGGTCGCTAGTTAGGATGAGGTCGCGCTGGAGTAGGGTGTGGCTGGCGTCTCTATAAGAAGGGGTCCTTAGTTAGGATGAGGT
>NC_041226.1:4767871-4769711 GCF_002837175.3 Physeter macrocephalus | reverse complement strand
CAACCCCCCTGCCACTTTCCCCCCTTGGTGTCCATACGTTTGACCTCTACATCTGTGTCTCTGTTTCTGCCCTGCAAACCAGTTCATCTGTACCATTTTTCTAGGTTCCACATATATGCGTTAATATACGATATCTGTTTTTCTCTTTCTGACTTACTTCACTCTGTATGACCATAATTCAAAAAGACACATGCACCCCAATGTTCATTGCAGCACTATTTACAATAGCCATGTCATGGAAGCAACCTAAATGCCCATCGACAGATGAATGGACAAAGAAGATGTGGTACATATATACAATGGAATATTACTCAGACAGAAAAAGGAACGAAATTGGGTCATTTGTAGAGACCTGGGTGGATCTAGAGACTGTCATACAGGGTACGAGTGTTCTAAGCCTAGGAAGCAGAACGTGCAAAAGCCCATAGACCACAGGGAACGTGGTACGGAGCAGGAACCGAGTTTCTTCAGCGTGGTCCGCAGGGCAGCAAGCTGGCAGGACCTGAGGGACCAGATCCAGCGGGGATTTTGTAAACCGCGGGAGGAAATGTGACTTTATACTAAAGGCAGCTAGCAGTCATGGAGGGCTTTATGCCCTGGTGAGTGTGATGGGCTTTGCATCCATAGGGGTCTTTCTTACTCGGAGTGGAAGAGCAGATAGGCGATGGGAGGGCAGGCAGGGAGGTGAGTTAGGAGGCCCTTGAAGGAGCCCAGGGGGCCCGATCTCCAGTGGCAGTGGGGCGGATGGACTCACAGGTATTTGGGAAGGAGCCGCACCTGGCCAGCACAGCCTGCCTGCTTTCCCGGCCTCGCTCGGACGTGGTCCTGTCTTTTCTGATGCTGACCTCACCCCGAGGCTCCCTGGGCCTCTGCTTCCCCAAGTCTGTTCCCCTCTTTGTCCGTCTCCTACCTGGACCCCAGGCCTGGCCCCATAATGTCCCAGCACTGGCTTCTCCAAACTCCTGTGAAAGCACAGTGGGGACAGCCGTGTCTGTTTGTGCAAGCCTAGGGAACGTTTTCATAAATGCCTGCTGTGTGCCAGGATCGGGCCAGCGTCTTTAATGTGCCATCTTGTCCAGTCCTCATCATAATGCTAGAAAATGGTTATTATTATTCCCATTTTGCCAGCAAGAAACAGCAGGCTTAACCTCTTGAACCAGGTGGTACCATAGCAGAGTGATGGCAGACAGGATGCAGGCGTGTCTAGCTCCCAAATCCCAACAAGACGCACTGTATTAAATTTAACTGTTATTAAGAGACTGTATTATACGAATGCCTGCAAATTAATGCTTGTGAATTTGGGAAGCCTGGAGCAGAAGAGCCCTTGCCCTGTCTTGACTCTCAAGCAAGACATACTTGCTACCAGCTGGCACCCCCAGAGGCTCATAAAGGGGACTTCTTTAATCAGAACAGGACATGAGGAGGTGAGGCCGTGAGCCTCGTTCCTACCTCGGTGTGCCCCCCGAGCCCCCGACTCCTTTTCTCCTATCAGCCCATTACTGTTTGTTTCGGAACCAGCAGAAAACCAACACCTCACAACTTTGTTGTGCAATTTTAGCACCCAGATGATGATTTCAATGCTTTTTACCTTTCTGTCTAGCTCAAGACAAATGAAAGTGTGGTTTGAAAAGTCATGTAACTGTTTTTGCACTCTATAAAAATGTTGCCGTTAATGATAAACTGTGAGCTCTTCGTGGGTAGCAACAGTGTACCCAGTTGTTTTTTGTTTTCTTTTTGCGGTGCGCGCGGGCCTCACTGCTGCGGCCTCTCCCGTTGCGGAGCACAGGCTCCGGACGCGCAGGCTCAGCGGCCGTGGCTCACGGGCCCAGCCGCTCCGCGG
>NC_041226.1:4764819-4767582 GCF_002837175.3 Physeter macrocephalus | reverse complement strand
AACCAGTTCATCTGTACCATTTTTCTAGGTTCCACATATATGCGTTAATATACGATATCTGTTTTTCTCTTTCTGACTTACTTCACTCTGTATGACCATAATTCAAAAAGACACATGCACCCCAATGTTCATTGCAGCACTATTTACAATAGCCATGTCATGGAAGCAACCTAAATGCCCATCGACAGATGAATGGACAAAGAAGATGTGGTACATATATACAATGGAATATTACTCAGACAGAAAAAGGAACGAAATTGGGTCATTTGTAGAGACCTGGGTGGATCTAGAGACTGTCATACAGGGTACGAGTGTTCTAAGCCTAGGAAGCAGAACGTGCAAAAGCCCATAGACCACAGGGAACGTGGTACGGAGCAGGAACCGAGTTTCTTCAGCGTGGTCCGCAGGGCAGCAAGCTGGCAGGACCTGAGGGACCAGATCCAGCGGGGATTTTGTAAACCGCGGGAGGAAATGTGACTTTATACTAAAGGCAGCTAGCAGTCATGGAGGGCTTTATGCCCTGGTGAGTGTGATGGGCTTTGCATCCATAGGGGTCTTTCTTACTCGGAGTGGAAGAGCAGATAGGCGATGGGAGGGCAGGCAGGGAGGTGAGTTAGGAGGCCCTTGAAGGAGCCCAGGGGGCCCGATCTCCAGTGGCAGTGGGGCGGATGGACTCACAGGTATTTGGGAAGGAGCCGCACCTGGCCAGCACAGCCTGCCTGCTTTCCCGGCCTCGCTCGGACGTGGTCCTGTCTTTTCTGATGCTGACCTCACCCCGAGGCTCCCTGGGCCTCTGCTTCCCCAAGTCTGTTCCCCTCTTTGTCCGTCTCCTACCTGGACCCCAGGCCTGGCCCCATAATGTCCCAGCACTGGCTTCTCCAAACTCCTGTGAAAGCACAGTGGGGACAGCCGTGTCTGTTTGTGCAAGCCTAGGGAACGTTTTCATAAATGCCTGCTGTGTGCCAGGATCGGGCCAGCGTCTTTAATGTGCCATCTTGTCCAGTCCTCATCATAATGCTAGAAAATGGTTATTATTATTCCCATTTTGCCAGCAAGAAACAGCAGGCTTAACCTCTTGAACCAGGTGGTACCATAGCAGAGTGATGGCAGACAGGATGCAGGCGTGTCTAGCTCCCAAATCCCAACAAGACGCACTGTATTAAATTTAACTGTTATTAAGAGACTGTATTATACGAATGCCTGCAAATTAATGCTTGTGAATTTGGGAAGCCTGGAGCAGAAGAGCCCTTGCCCTGTCTTGACTCTCAAGCAAGACATACTTGCTACCAGCTGGCACCCCCAGAGGCTCATAAAGGGGACTTCTTTAATCAGAACAGGACATGAGGAGGTGAGGCCGTGAGCCTCGTTCCTACCTCGGTGTGCCCCCCGAGCCCCCGACTCCTTTTCTCCTATCAGCCCATTACTGTTTGTTTCGGAACCAGCAGAAAACCAACACCTCACAACTTTGTTGTGCAATTTTAGCACCCAGATGATGATTTCAATGCTTTTTACCTTTCTGTCTAGCTCAAGACAAATGAAAGTGTGGTTTGAAAAGTCATGTAACTGTTTTTGCACTCTATAAAAATGTTGCCGTTAATGATAAACTGTGAGCTCTTCGTGGGTAGCAACAGTGTACCCAGTTGTTTTTTGTTTTCTTTTTGCGGTGCGCGCGGGCCTCACTGCTGTGGCCTCTCCCGTTGCGGAGCACAGGGTGAGGTCGCGCTGGAGTAGGGTGTGGCTGGCGTCTCTATAAGAAGGGGTCCTTAGTTAGGATGAGGTCGCACTGGGGTAGGGTGTGGCTGGCGTCTCTATAAAAAGGGGAATTTGGACACAGACGCGCACAACAGCGACAAGACCCCTGAAGAGTGCAGTTATTCTCCCACAAGCCAGGGAGCAGCCAGAAGCCAGGAAAGAGGCGCGGACCAGGTCCTTCCCTAGAGCCTTCAAGGAAGCATAGCCCTGCCGACACCTTGATCTTGGACCTCCAGCCTCCAGAACTGAGACAATGCGTTTCCGTTGTTTGGGCCGGGCTGGCAGCCTAGCAGACTGATGGGCCTGGTCCATGACCCTGGCCTATGACTCCGGCCTTGCTTCCAGCTCCTCTGCTTCTGGCTGTCCTGAGGGAGCAGCTGCCATGCCTGGGTTGTGCTCCTGTCTGGCTGCGTTAGCCCTTGAACGGGAGCTGGACCGGTGCCCAGAGACCTGGCGACCCCTTGCTCATCAGAGTTTGCGTATCCTCGTCGGTCTCAGGGGCCCCTCGGAGGCAGCCCAGGGTGGGTGGGGAGGCTGGTGGTGGGCTCTTTGGTGAGCCCCAAGGGCCCCTCCCTGCTCTGCTGCTGGGAACCCCTGGCGTGAATCCTGGGCCTAGCAGGGGATGAGGAGCCCTGAAGGCAAGGGCGAACTCTCAGTTCCAGCCTCCATCTGGTGAGGTCCCACGCCCAGCCACGGAGGGTGTGGGATCCACACCTGTCCTTCCTCTTCTGGCCCAGCCCGACCACACAGCCCTAGTGTTCTTGTCACTCAGGAATTATCAGGGTTTCAGGAGCTCTGGGCCAGAGACCAATATTTTTTTCTATTATCTCACACCCTCATTCAAGAATAGCTATTAATGTGGGGAGGAGGGATAAATTAGGAGTCTGGGATTAGCAGATGCAAACTATTGTATATAGGATGGATAAACAACAAGGTCCTACTGTATAGCACAGGGAACTATATTCAATATCCTGTGATAAACCATAATGGAAAAGAATGTGAAAAAGAATA
>NC_041226.1:4732141-4761683 GCF_002837175.3 Physeter macrocephalus | reverse complement strand
ATAAATTAGGAGTCTGGGATTAGCAGATGCAAACTATTGTATATAGGATGGATAAACAACAAGGTCCTACTGTATAGCACAGGGAACTATATTCAATATCCTGTGATAAACCATAATGGAAAAGAATGTGAAAAAGAATATGTATATATATGTATAACTGAGTCACTTTGCTGTATACCAGAAACTAACACAACATTGTAAATCAACAATACTTCAATTTAAAGAAAAGAATAACTATTAATGGAAGAGACAAACTGTTTATTTGCCAAAGAAAATAGGAAGGGGGTCTAGGTCTAAATGTCCCCCCACCCCCCTGCCTCCTGGGCTTTCTAAAAGTGTGGCTTCAAGCATCCCCGTGGATTAGAGCACAGATCACAGCCTGGATCACAGGCTACAGAGTAAAAGTTATTGCAGAGGGAGTGAGTGATGAATGATCGAATCTCCTGCCTGATTATTATATAAAGTGAAATTTAGAGAAGAAAGTGTTTGTAATCAGATAAAGAAGAGAAACTGACAAAGAAAACGGATTATGTCCTGAAATGTTTAACCCAGCCAACACAGAGCTGGGTCCCTGCAGAACTTCATTCATCAGCAGGGAGGTGGCAGAGGCCGAGGCACAGCTGGCAGTCTGGATTTGCCCAGCCAGACCCAGAGCTTGCTCCCCTGCGAGAAGAGACCTGCTCTTGCTAGAGGGGATGGAAGGATACATCCCTTTTTCCTAACAGAACCACGATAGAAGTGCCAAAACACGGCACACACTTTATAAGAAATGGAAACCCACAACCTTAAGTATCTTCTTAATTCTACTTTTAAGTATATATCCATTCGTTTATGAGTATAATACGATAAGCAGAAATTCTGGTCTCCAAAAAATAAAGTTAATGATCCGTTACTTCTCCTGACCTGAAATTGGTGGCAGCTCTTTTGTTGAAAAGTGACATTTCATAAGATGCCGAGTATGAAAGCATCACAGATGGTAAGAGGTTTTCTCCCTGTCCCAACACGTGACTATTATAAAAGGAATTGTGGAGTTTAATACTGTATTTAAAGCCGATAATGAAAATTTAATGTCAGTTCTGTCTCTACCATTAATGGTTTTATTTTTCCACTAAAAATGTAAACCCCTTCTCTTTGTGGGGTTTTTTGTTCTGACACTTGTCAAACTTGCAGATACAGACACAAAAATGGACAGGCAGCATTTCTAGATCAAGGAATACAATGCTGTTCGAAGCACCATCGTAACCGACAGGGTAGCTGGCAGCCCGGAGCATCGGTGGGCCGCGGTTGTGTCCAGGCTTTGAGACTGTAGATGGATCACTAACCTCTCCCATCCTCAGTAAAGTCTCACCTGGGAATGGGGAGAAATAGTAGTAATCGCCTATTATACCATGTTATCTGCAGCGTACAATAAACCCCGTACCATTTGTGGTTAGAAAAACAGGATGTCATTTCAGAAGACAGCTCCCCAGGGCCTCGCTCGGGCCCCCAAGGAAAGGGTTTGGTTTCCCTTCCAGATTCAGAAACTGGATTCTGTTCAGTCTCTTAGGGACAGCCTCCACCACCCGAGCTCGGGAAAGACTGTCAGGGTGATCCTCGGAGCAACGGCCTCCGTGGGGCCAAGGACCCCAACACCTTCATGGGATGTATTTTATTGCTCATGGTGTGTCTGTCAGTCGGGATGCAGCTGTAGAAAACTGAAACCACTCTAGCTATTTAATGCATATTTAATCTTTGGAAGGTCAGGGAGTCATGGCTGTACATCGCCACCAGCTCAGTTTCTGCCCTTAGGAGGTAAATTAAAAGGGCTCAGAAGAGCTTCCTCTCTCTGTACCGGCACCTGATGGCTGAGGCCTGGCTGTGAGTCGCAGGTCACACCTCTAGGGTCCCCTGAGTGGTTTCTCTGCCCCGCTCCCCCCTGCTGTAAGCAGTACGTGCTTTGCACCGAGGACCATCCAGGGAGATGAAGCATCCTCAGCTTGGGGACCAAGGAGGGGCAGAGGGGGTAAAATCTGCACTTTACTTGTACCGTCTTTGGTCAGTACAGGGGCAGTGACCCTACTTCATGTTGTCTTGGTCTGTTGGGGGCCTGAGTGGTCATCTACTTGCAAACAAAGAGAAGCAAAGCTGACTTCTGAGAGTGGAGGCAGCTCCTAGAATGCAAATAGAGAGCAGATGATAAATGAGTCACTTACCTTGAGACACACGGCCGCCCAGAGGACTAGAGGACTCAGACCAGGTGGGACCATGGCATTCCCTCCACAGGAGAGTGCAGGTGCCTCTCCCTGGACAGCGCTGGGCTTTCTCCTCCTGTTCCGTCCGCAGCCTTCCTTCCGTCATCCTGCGACGCCATCGGTTACAACTAGGTTGGCCTCCTCCAGCCACTTGAGGTCAGCGTCCTTTCCTGAGGATCCCCTTCCCCTGTCAAAAACCATTCCTTAGGAAGTGTCGTTTCTGTAAAAGCCTGGTTCCATCCTTCCCATCCATTTAGTTCTCCCTGATTTTGCTCCTTGAGGGAAGCCCCATTTGGACGTTCACAGGGCACCTAACACTCACTCTCAGTCTTTCCGCATGGCCGTGGCGGTTCACTTAGAACTGCCGTCAGCTCTACGATTACTCCATTCTGAGAAGGGCACAGGGCTCCCCCCACATAGGCACTGACATACAACATTATATTTGTTTCAGGTATACAATGTAAATGATTTGATATTTGTATATATTGCAAAATGATCATAATAAGTCTAGTGAACATCTATCACCATATGTAGTTACCCAATTTTTTCTTTCATGAGAACTTTTAAGAATTACTCTTTGGCAAGTCTCTCAAATATGCAATACAGTATTCTTAGCTATAGTCACCACACTGTACATTACATCCCCTGGACTTATTTATTTCGTAACTGGAAGTTTGTACCTTTTAACTTCCTTCATCCATTTCACTGAGCTCCCACCCGCCAGTCTATTCTTTGTATCTATGAGCTTGGTTTGTTTAGATTCCACATATAAGTAAGATCATATGGTGTTTGTCTTTCTCTGTCTGACTTATTTCACTAAACCTAATGCCCTCAGGGTCTATCCATGTTGTCACAAATGGCAAGATTTCATTCTTTTTTTATGGCTGGAGAATATTCCATTGTGCGTTTTCCATAGTGGCTGCACCAGTTTACATTCCCATCAACAGCATGCAAGGGTTCCCTTTTCTCCACATCCTCGCCGATACTTGCTATGTTTTGTCTTTTTGATAATAGCCATTCTTACAGATATAAAGTGATCTCTCACTGTGGTTTTTATTTGCATTTCCCTGATGATTACTGACGTTGAACATCTTATAATGTACTTGTTGGTCATCAGTATGTCTTCTTTGGAAAAGTGTCTCTTCAGATCCTCTGCCCATTTTTTAATCAAATTGTTTGGGTCTTCGCTATTGAGTTGTATGAGCTTTTTACATACTTTGAATATTAACTTCTTAGCAAATATGTGACTTGCAAATATTTTCTCCCAGTCAGCAGGTTGCCTTTTCATTTTGTTGGTGATTTCCTTTGCTGCGCACAAGTCTTTTAGTTTGATGTGGTCCCACTTGCGGATTTCTGTTGTTGCTTTTGCTTTTGCTGTCAAATGAAAAAAAATCATCAGGAAGACCAGTGTCAAGTAGCTTACTGCCTGTGTTTGCTTCTAGGAGTTTTATAGTTTCAGATCTTACATTCAAGTCTTTAATCCAGTTTGAATTAACGTTTGTATACGGTGTAAGACGGTCCAGTTTCATTCCTTTGCATGTCGCTGTCCAGTTTTCCCAACAGCATTTATTGAGTAAACTGTCTTTTCCTCACTGTGTCGTAAATTAATTGCTTCCTTTATCATAAATTAATTGACCATTTATGCATGGGTTTATTTCTGTGCTCTCTCTTCTGCCTCATTGATCTGTGTGCCATTTTTTATGCTATTTTGATTACTGTAGCTTTGTAAAACAGCTTGAGATCAGGAGCTTTGTTCTTCTTTCTCAAGATTGCTTTGGTTATTCAGGGTCTTTAGTGGTTCCATACAAATTTTAGGATTGTCTGCTCTATTTCTGTGAAAAATGTCTTTGGAATTTTGATAGGGATTGCGTTGAATCTGTATATTGCTTTGGGTAGTGTGAACATTTTAACAATACTAATTCTTCCAATCCATGAACACAAAATATCTTGCCATTTATTTGTGTCTTCTTTAATTTCTTTCCTCAGTGTCATAGTTGTCAGTGTACAGGTCTTTCACCTCCTTGGTTAAATGTACAGCGTGGTGACCATACTATAAAGCTATATGCTTTAACGTTCAAAATCGTCTCAAAGTTATTTTGTAGGAGAGTGAGACAACAGGGTATAAATGACAAACAGCTAACTATTTCTTTGATGGTTTTTTTTTACATAGGTACTCTGCTGCAATATGGTATTTGGTGAAGAAGCTATAATGATTTCTAACAGAGGTGTTAGTAACCACAAATGTGTATTGAGTTGGCCAAAAAGTTCATTTGGTTTTAAGTTGAAAGACACAGTTTTCATTTTCACCAGGAACTTTATTGAACAGCATATTCACTAACCGAATGAACTTTTTGGCCAGCCCAATATATTAAGCATCTACTCCGTGCCAGGACCATTCTAGGTGTGAGGGATACAAAGAAGAATATAGCATTATTCGTGTCCTGTAAGAGTTTTCTGTCTTTTTTTTTTTTTTTTTTTTTTTTTTTTTTTTTTTATGGCCACGCTGCACAGCTTGTGGGATCTTAGTTCCCTGACCAGGAAGCGAACCCGCGCCCCCTGCAGTGGAAGCGTGGAGTCTTAACCCCTGGACCGCCAGGGGAGTCCCAAGAGCTTTCTGTCTTGACTGATGTTTCCTAAAGTGTAGTCCCTGGACCAGCTGATATCAGCATCGTCTGGAAACTTGTTAAAAATGTACATTCCTGCGCCCCACCCCAGACCTACTGAATCAGAAACTCTGGGGGTGGAGAGGAGGGGGCCGTACTCCGCATTTTAACAAGCCCTGCAGGTGATTGTAATGCATGTGAAGTTTGAGAACTACTGGTCTAGAGGAAGATAGGAAAATATAATTCTGTGGCTAAGTGCTGAGCTAGAGCTGGGCTCTAGTTGCCATGGGAGCCCTGTGGCAATCACCTGGGGATGGCAGGCAGTGCATCACCAAAGAGGTGATGCAGTAACTGAACCTTACAGGTGGGTTGGGACCTTGCCAGGGAAACAAGATAGGGAAGGACATTGCAGGCAGAGGAGAGAACAGAACATACGAGTGAACATGTTGACTTGGGTAACTTCAAGTAGTCCATGGTAGATAGGTTTTTTTTTTTTTAAAAAGAATACTCAAAATGGAATTGGGTTGATCTAGATTGAGTCCTCAGCTGAAGGGGAAAAGGTGGAGTTGCTATTTTAAGCCTGTCTCACCAACTTGGCATGAACTTCTCTCCCTGTCTGTGTCCTTGGATATAGTGCCTCTTGTGATGGTTAATATCACTTCTAACAACATGTATGTCTTTCAGGTTGGTGGTGCCAGTGATGTCTCACATTATCTTTTATCTGAAAATACCTTGTTGTTGTGTTTCGTGACCAGGCTACAGTTAGACAGGCAGACATAGATCCTTCCCCGTGTTTGCTCTGTAGTTTCGTGTTTGCTTCACTTTGATGTATGGATGTTAGGTATTGATGACCTTGAGCACGTCCCTATCCTAATCTATGTCAGGTCTATTATTGGCTTATTAGCTATAAGTCATTGTTTTGTCTTAGTGGTTACTCTGAGATTTACAATATGCATCTTTAACTTATCACGGTCCACCTTCAAATAAACTTACACCACTTTGTGTATCACTTAAGAACCTTCCACTTCCCCCCTCCTGGCCTTCGTGCTATTATTACCAAACATTTTAATTCTACATATGTTATAAATTCCACTGTACATTGTTATTACTTTGCTTGAAACAGTCAGTTACCTTTTAAAGATATTTGAAAAATGAAGAGAAAACATATTTTCCATTTACCTACATGTTTACCATTCCCACTTTTCTTCATTCTTTTGTATAATATCAACTTTCCATCAGCTGTCATTTTCTTTCTGCCTAAAAAACCCTCCTTTAACATTTCTAATAATGCTAGTCTGCTGATGATAACTTCTGTCAACTTCTGGTTGTCCAGAGAAGTTTTTACTTTGCTTTCATTCTTTGAGGATGTCTTTGTTGAATATAGAATTTTCTGCTGGCAATTTTTCTTTCAGTGTTTTAATGATGTCACTTTGTGGTCTTCTGGTTTGCATGATTTCTGATGAAGTTTCAGTCTTCATTCCCTCTATGTAATATGTTTTTTCTCCAGCTGCTTTTAAGATTTTCTCATTATCATTTGTTTTAAGCAATTTGATTATGATGTACCTTGATGTCATTTTCTTCATGTTTCTTGTGCCTGGGTTTTGTTGAGATTCTTGTATCTGTGAGTTTATAGTTTTCATCAGATTTAGACATTTTTTAGTCATCATTTCTTCAAGTAGTTTTTCTGTATCCCCTGCTCTACAGAAGCTCCAACTATACATATGTTAGATTGCTTGATATTATCTCACAGCTCATTGATACTTTTCTCAATTTTTTACAATCTTTTTACTCTCTGTTTTATTTTACATGTTTCTTCTCCTATGTCTTCAAGTTCATTGCTCTTTCCTTTGCAATGTTTAAACAGCTGTTACTCTCATCCAGTGTATTTCTCATTTAATATATAGTATTTTTCATCTCTAAAATATTGATTTGGGCTTTTATATATCTTCCATGTCTTTCATCATGTTTGTTTTCCTTTATCTTCTTGAAGACAAAGAGTGTATTTATAGTAGATGATTTAACATCCTTGTGTGCTAATTCTATCATCTGCATCTTTAAAAAATGTATTTATATTATTGATTTTTCCTCCTAGTTATAGGTCAGATTTTCCTGCTTCTTTGCATTCCTGGTAATTTTTAATTGGCTTCTGAACAGTATACGTTTATGGATTATGTTTTATTCCTTTGTAGATTGTTGGGACAAGTTAATTATTTCAAGGCTTGCTTTTATGTTTTGTTAGGGCAAATCTAGGGCTAAATTTGTCTCAGCACTAAGGCAATGTCCTCGGAAATCTCTACTCAATACCCAGTGTGTTATATGGTCTTTCCACCCTGGCTGATGGGAACACAGATTATTTCCAGCCCTGTGTGATCTCCATTGATTTTTCTGCTTGCTCCTTTTGGATGGTTCTTTCCTGGCCTCAGGTAGTTTCTTTGCCCATACAGGCCAGTCCTCACCCGCACACTCCACGGGACCCCTCTGCAGATTTCCGGACCTCTTGCTCCGTGAAGCTCCTTCCTCTCTGGTGTCTTGCCCTGGAAATTCTAGCCAGTTTGGCCTTCATAAACTCTGAAGTCTGTCTACTTGACTGAGCCAAACTACCAAGCTCTGTAGAGATCCTTCCGCCCTTTCTGAACATGAGCCTGGAAACTCTACAGGCAGCTGTAGGACTCATCTCAATATTTCCCTTCTCTGAGATTAGTGTCCTGTGCTGCCTGCTGTCCAATGAATGAAAATTCTCACGCCATGTTATTTTCCCCAGTTTTCTAGTTGTTAAGGCTGGGGGAGATTCTGTGATCCCGTCGTGGGCCTCCTGGTGCAGATGGGGCTTTCAAGGACTATGCATCGTAGCATATCAAGGGGCTGAGGAGAGGGAAATGAGATAACAGCACGAGACCCTGGAGGACGAACACTAAAGTTTCATGCCGTCCTTCATTCCCTTGTAAGGGGTCCTTGCTGTTTATGTTGAGTGTGGGCTGCTGGGGTCACATAAGGGAGTGAGGAATAAGGAGACAGGATGGTTTGAACTGTGTGCTTGGTTTGATGCATGTTGCATCTTTTTAGTCCTATGAGTTGAGCTGGAGATATCACATCACGTTGTGTTTTCCCAGATGTATCAGGAAGTCCGTACAGTGTCCTGGGAGTCTGCTGGACGATGGGGTGTCTGTCTCTGAGAGGTTTTATTTTGTGTGGTCCTGAAAAAGCTACTGCTGTGCTTACCTTCTTCAGCGTGAGTACAGGATGAAGGGCGTGAGGGGGGCTCTTGGAGACGATGGTAGAAAAGAAGGTGAGGCTTGATCATGAAAGGCCTGAGTATCAAGACTCTTACCCGACTCTTAACACACAGGTGTGTTGTGGAGCCCCTGAAGGAGGATACGCATTGAGAGCTTTGTGAGCTGGTGTTCATTTTGGAAACATGCTTTCGGAATCTGTTGGTGGAGTAGGTGTGGCAAAAACAGGTATCAAATGAGTATGCTGTTCTCTAAAAGCAAACATTCAATGGCTTCACTGATCTGAGCTTTGAGTAAACTATTTTGCGGTACGCGGGCCTCTCACTGTTGCGGCCCCTCCCGTTGCGGAGCACAGGCTCCGGACGCGCAGGCTCAGCGGCCACGGCTCACGGGCCCAGCCGCTCCGCGGCACGTGGGATCTTCCCGGACCGGGGCGCGAACCCTCGTCCCCCGCATCGGCAGGCGGGCTCTCAACCGCTGCGCCACCGGGGAAGCCCCGAGTAAACTATTTTATACATACTTGATAAATGGACTTTAAGTTTGAATGATTGAAGGGAGGAAGAAAATGAGAACGAGGGGTAAACAGATGACATTTTAAATGCACTGCTCTTCAAAAAGAGTGAGTTTGATCCTCAACCAAAAACTGAGTAAGCGGCTCTGGATTCACAAATCAGCAAGCAGGATGAAAGTGAGCAGAAGATTAACCACGAAACACTTTCTGGCTGATAGGGTAGCTTCACCCCAAGAGCTGGATTAAAGGGTGGAGTAGCCAGGCGTCCAGGCGCAATGGGGCTGCAGCAGATGTAGTGAGGTGGAGAATATTTTATTCTCCAGAACCTCTCTCGAGTTTAGCGTGTCCTAGACGTGGCTGAAAGGAGTGTTCTGATGAGTCACCTTGCGAGGCTAAGAGCCCCAGAAGGTGTGCCCTGGACACTGTCAGATGTTTGAGAGGCTTCGTCCTAAGGAGGTAGGTCTGGTCAGCTGCAGAGGTTCTGCTTCGCTCAGCGATGTCTGCCTCTGGTTCTCGGCAAGGCGGCACTGCCTCCCCGGGGGCCTTTGGGACCGGAGGCCGGGGGCAGCCGCTAGCATTTAGGGGACAGTGGCCGGGGATGCTGGGACGTCTGCAAAGTTCAGGAGAGTCCACACGATGGAGAGTTGTCCCACCCGAATGCTGATGGTAATGAGGGGACATGGACTCCTGCCAGCAGTGGTCTCTGCTCACTCCTTGGTCTCTCTCCCCACAAAGCAGTGACATGTATTTAAAGAGTACTGTCTGGAAGGGGTGATAAATTATCCTGCCCGAGTTTGCTACGTTACCACCTTGCCCAGGGCGCCTACACGTCTTGGTCTTGCCCTGATTATCCTAGAAGGGGCGACCAAGGGGAATTTAATCACCCTTTGCAGCTTAGTGTTATGAGGGTTTCTACTCTTGCTTGGAGCCAGGGGAGAAAGAATGTTCCTTCAGCCTGTGGATTTAGACCAGTATAGCACATGGGTTCCCCCAAGCCTGGGGTAAAAATCAAGATCACCAAAACAGCATAACTAGCACACCCTGGCCTCTCCCCCGGCCCCTGCCATTTTCCCGCTTACAGGGCAGTCCTTGCAGTGGGTGCCCCACGTGCCGCCTGCCTCTCACGCTGTCTGTGCGCCCCAAAGCCAACGAGCGCCCCACAGTGTCGTGGAAAACCACGCCCCGTCGCGGCCGAAGCTGCTGCTGCCTGCTCCCGTCGGTGCCCTGGGCCCCTGGGTCAGCGCCAGGCTGCCCACTGAGCCTCCCCTGTGAGCCCAAACCCTCTGGTGTTACTGAGGCTGCTCTAGAATGTCCTGGAGACCTCGGTGCATCAAACCCAAGTGGGATCTCTGCTAATTCAAGGGGACTCCTTCTCCTGGTGTCGGTACCCCCGAGCCACCGCGGTTTGAGCGAAGGCTGTCCTTCCTGGTTTTGCCCACACCCCCTGCTGCACCAGGGCTCAGAGCGGAACAAGTTCGTGGGGCCAGACAGGAGAACAAAATGGGGCCTGGGCCCTGCTGAGCCGCCAACAGTTCGCGGTGTTCATCCTCGTGCACGGAACTCCTTCCCTTGGGTTTGCTCTGTCCCAGGAGGGCCCTTGCTCTGTGGCACAGATAGGCTCCCGCAGCCTGCGCTGTAAACGGCCACACACGCCCAGACTTGCCCGAAACTCCTGAAAAACACAGGCTGTGTCAGGCAGACCCCCGCACGCCCAGCCCAAGGAGCCATTAGAAGGCGCTGAATGGCGTTCTCCCCAGGACCTGAATTGCTCTCTGAATTGCTCCGAGATAGAAAAAGAGACTTTTAGGGGAAGGCAATACCTTCCAGGCCCAGCAGACCTTCGTGTTCTCTGCTTGGGGACACTCTTTATCCCGGCCTAGGACCACCCGGAGCTTCCTGGCCCCCGTGGGAAGATGTGTGCGGGACACAGAGCGAGGGCCTTAGGGTCCAGAGACCCTGCTCCTGGCTGTGAAAGTCCTGTTAAGGTCTCTTCAGGGGTAGGGGAAACAACTAAAATGCTTACTAAATTCTTGTAAAATAATGTTGAGTTTACCATCGTTCGGTGCATCGGTCGGGAAAGTTGCTATTGAAATTCACCAGGCCAGGTCCCTGCTGCAGATACTCTTGTTTCCTGGTTGGGATTGTTTTCTTCTTGTTGTGTTGTTTGTTTGACTTCTTCATCAGTTATAAATCTCCATTATCTCCAAACTCTCCGACCGTTTAATACAATTTTGCCACCCCAGTGAGCCATCTGTTAAGGGGACTTGGTTAAATGCAGGAGTTCAAGCGAATTTCACATTTTAGGGTGACGTGGGTGGAGAAAATGGGGCATGCCAACTTAGCAGCAGGATTAGAGGCAAGATGTGTCTGGACCTAGAGCCAAGCACTGAGCTCCTGCAGTTATGGGGCAGCAAGTTATGTTGTTTGGCTGTGAAAGGAAAAGGTGAACCCGGAAAACTCACATTTAAGAAAATCTATCCAATCATGTAACCACAGTGACATGATAGCTTAGGCAGCCTTTGTCAAAGGGCTAGGAAACCCATGTCTGAAAATTTTTGTTCCAATATAAAAATTCAACCCTCCAGAATTTTAAAATAAATTATATCAGACACACTGGAGCCGGGAAAATAAAAACAAACCAAAATATAGCAGGCAGGAAAAGCACAGAAAATAGTCTAAAACCTAAGGCCAGCCCAGAGCACACGCTTTCTGCCTGAAGCAGAACAGGTGAAGAGCAGATTTTGGGAGCTGACACAGCCTTGTCTGTCATAGAAAGACCAGCGTTTACAATGAACTCCGTACAAGCTTCCATTTAGAATAGTCTCTAAGTGTGTACATTTTTTTTTTTAAGAGAAATAGTTATCTAAAGCAAGGGGGAGTGTTCTGGATGTCCACAAACGTGTTTTAAAAGCATGACAATTATTCAGTGACTACCTCGAGAGGCCTGTTTTAATCCCTCTGAAAACATCTAAACATGACAAATGGTGGCCACAAAAGAGTATTTATGTACATCTCGAAGCTCTCAAAGGATGATGGGGAGTCAGCCAGGTTGGGGGAGGCTGGTGGAGGGCACCCAGGGCGGTGAATTCCTGAGAAGGGATGAGAACACTGCACACATGGGGACGAATTAAAAGACGCCAGTGATGTTACAGGAAGAGCGACACCAATGACAGTTACACCCCCGCCCCACCTCGGAACGCGGCAACAACTCTGAGGGAGGCGGGCCCTAGGAGGGACCGTCAGGACCTCGTTTTAGGTCAGGGGGCTGTCATCAGGAAAGCGTCTCTGAGATGGCATTCTGCTGACATCCGCCCTTGGGCAGGAGTTTGTTGGCAGGGAGAGCACCAAGCAGAGGGGCACGTGGGGGAAGGCCTGGCTCTGGACAGAGCGGAAGCCCAGAGGCACTGCCCCACACCCCGGTGCCTGCGATCAGAGCTTCCGCCTCTATTCGCCTTTACACTTTCCAGTCCCTCCCCGTTTCTCTGCAGTATTTATGTGCATGTCATGTCCTGGAGGGCAGAGGCGGGCTTTGCAGATCTTGCTAACCCGGTGCCTGGCCATCCCTTGCACAGAGGCCTGGGCTCAGTACCCGCCCTCCAGTGAGCGGTGAGGTTCATTTCCTGCAGCCCCATCACAACCATGGGCCTGACATGTAAATGGAGCTTCAGAAGAAGCAAAGGCTCCCTTCTGGTGACGCAGAGCCTACTCCTTTCCTTGTGTTTTCTCAGGTCAGATTTTCTTAAGGGCAGTGAGGCCATAGCGACATCCCCTAGACTGAGAGTGAGTTTTGAATCTGTCTGCCTTAGAAGCTCTACCTGTTACAGTGAAGACCACGCATCCCTCCTCAGAGGGAAAAGGGCTTGAATGGCGGGAAGCAGCACTGCGGGGGTGATGGTCTCCAGGGCGACGCCCACGTCCTGCCTGTACTCGTGGGCAGGGCACTCTCAGATGTTCCAAAGTGTTCACAGATGACATAAAATACAGAATTTATGTGAAGGAAACCCAAAGGCATACTGTCGCCATCAGCTGACATTAAAAGGGTGAGGACACTGTTATAAACACTATATATCCTGTGTCCTGAAAACCAGGAGGCTGCTGGCGCCGGACCAGGGCCCCGAGCACGGCCTTCTCTGGAGCGCAGTCCCGGGCTGGTCACCGTGCTCCACGTGCCACTGTCAGTGCCGTTTGCAGAATGAACCTGAGACATGGCATCCTGCTGAAAGCTGAGTGCCTCATCAGAATATGTGAAGAACAGAAATCCCTTTCCCTTTCAAATTATGAAAATGGTCTTTTCCAGCCTCCAGGCAAGTTATTTGAATTGTACGGCATCAGGAGGCTGTGATGAGCCCAAAAGATGGTGGACTCAACTGCTAAGAGGTTTTGCTTAAACGCTGAATGTGGATGGAGAATGTTTGAAAAAAGCACACAAACTCTGACATATATTATCCCCAGAAAGATATTTAAATTAAGTGGCAACGGTGAGAGTTACTCTCCTTGGAAAAATCTAGGTTACAGCTAATAAGAAATGCTGTCTCAATATGGGACTACATTAATCAAATTGATATGACATTTCACCATTGACTTTGTTATTTTTATTATGATTAATGGGAATAAGCATTTAGATTGTCATCAAGGTACACGGCAAAATTAAAACATCGTTATAAAGGAGGCTTCTAATGAAATCATAAACAAAACGTTGCTTTTTACCTAACCGATTGTGTACACGCTGGTAGGGAGAATGCCAGGCCAGCCTTGGACTCCAGGCCAGTCCCAAACCTCTGGCCCCGAGGGAACAGCCCGGCTCTGTCCATGTGCTGTGTCTCAGGAGCTTTATTCCCAGGGACGGTGAACCCGGCTCACTGGACAGTCAGCAAATATCTGTTAAGTCCCTACTGTGTGCCGGCAGGGACTTAATGTTTTAGGTGCTGGGACCTTGGCAGTAGCTAGACACAGCCCCTGCCCTCACTCGGCTTTAGGTCTGATGGGGGGTAGAAATAGATGAATAAGGTATCTTGAAAACTGGTTTCGGGGGACCCACAGGTGCTGGGAGCTCAGAGGGGCAGCGCCTCAGTCAGGCTCAGAGGGTCCGAGGAGAAGGCTTCCGGAAGCCGCGAGCCCGAGGACGAGCTGCACATCTCCAGACAGAAGGAACCGCGTGAGCAGACAGTGACCCCGGCGACGCCTATGCCCCGCCGAGTATCCAGCCCACGGGTGTCTAGATTCAGACCCCTTACTGGGTCTCTGGGTAACAAGTCAGTTAAATAAGTTCTCCTGAAGCTCTTTTAAAGCACCATCCAGAAAGTAGTGACCTTTCTTTTATTTTTAATTTAATTTTATTTTTCTTGGCCTCGCCACGTAGCGTGTGGGATCTTAGGTCCCCGACCAAGGGTGGAGCCCGTGCCCCGTGCAGTGGAAGCGCGGAGTCTTAACCACTGGACCGCCAGGGGAGTCCCGGTAGTGAGCTTTCTAAACAAAACGGACCGAACTGAGTTGAGATAAACCCTTAAGTTAAATAAATATATTTTCACAGAAGCAGAGCTGGTAGCTTCCAAAGTTTCTATGTGCTTCTCTCCTGAAGTGGTTGTTGATCGTGACTAAGCGGGGGACAGGAGCTGAGCGGGGTGGGGGGGCCCTGAGGAAGGTGCAGGACGGCCCACTGCCCAGAAGGGAGCAACCCTAGCCTCCGGGGACTGCAGGCAATCCAGTCGAGGGCACGGGCCCTCCCTAACCTCGTTGTCACAAACCCTTTCAAGCCATTACGCTCAATTACACGAAAGGGGCCGGGAGGTTAACACAAGCACACGGATTGCTGAACAGTTAATGAAATCACAATAAAAGAATTCAGTGACCACAATCAATTATGAATGTAAAATCTGATGAGACGATGGAGAATAATGTCACTGTGTTCATCTCTTTCTGGGTGATGTATCACTCTCTCCCTTCAACTAGCATTTCCTGAGTACTTATTATTTGCCGCACACAAAAGGCTGAACGTTGGGGACATAAAGATAGATAGGGACACAGTCCTAGACCTCAACAGATAAGGCAGAAATCATTGCAAAGAGCTTGGGGAGAAAAGAATACCTTTTGACCATGTGCTCTGTTTCCTTCGCTTCTCCTTTTTTTTTTTCTTAATTGAAGTATAGTTGATTTATCATGTTGTGCTAATTTCTGCTGTACAGGAAAGTGAATCAGTTACACATATATACAATTTTTAATATTCTTTTCGGTTATGGTTTATCTCAGGATATTGACTGTAGTTACCTGTGCTCCCTCCTACAATGTAAGTTGGTGCAGCCACTATGGAAAACAGTATGGAGGTTCTTTCCCCTCCGCTGGCCTATTTCCTACACGCTCTGTTCCATCGGTCCTTTGCCTAGAAATCCTCCCTCACTGTCATACAATTTTATGGCCTCACAGGTCCTTAGGGAATCTCAGAGCCATTTTGTTTTCAGACTGCCTGGATCCTGAGTTTCTTGGCAGTGCCTGTGGGCCATCTGTTGATAAATGCCCGATGGTCCTAAGCTCGTAAAGACCTACTTATTCTAGCCACAGCGTGAGGCATTGAAGATATGAGCCTGAGCAAAAAGGCGGAGGTCCCTGACCACCTGGTGTTTAGCGTCTCTGGGGAAGGACATTCATGAAATCATATCACAAATGTAAACATCTAACTGTGACCCATGCACGAAGCAGAGGTACACCCCCCATGAGAGTGTAGAATAAATATGGAATCTGACCAGCCAGGAGGTTCTGGAAAGGCTGCCTGGGGAAGTGGGGTAGGCAGAGGCCTAAGAACAAACATGACTTAGTTGGAGGGCAGGGCGTTCGTGGGAGGGTGGTGTGTGCAAAAGGCTCAAGATGGAAGGGATCTGGATGTTTTCAAGAGAAAGGAAGAAAGTCATGGGATGGAGCTCAGAGTGAGGTGGATCGTGGAGCAATTGAAGCCACGTATGCAGGTCCTGTAAACGCATCGTAGATTCAGGTCTTTGCGCCCAGAGCCACCCAAGAGGATTTTAGTGGAAAGGAGTGCAGGCTGGTGAGCTGATCACACCTCAACTTGAAAACTCTCTGGCTAGTGTGGGAAGGCGCTGCAGCCGCGTGAGTGCCAGGCTGGCACAGGGGCTGTTGGACGTGGTTCAGGCCCCAGGCAGTGCTGTGTGGACTCGAGCGGGCAGTGGAGAAGCAGGGGTAACAGGCACGAATTGCCCCTGACTGTCAAGGGGCAGGAGAGGCTCCATTTCTTTCAAAATCAAACCGGATTTAGCTCCGAAAGACCACTCATCGTTGAAGGCAAGTGACGCGGCTCCCACCCTGTCCCCATCCCTGGGGTCCCTTCAGGGATTACACAGGAAAAATGAAGCAGGGATGTCATAGAATCTTCTCACTGCTTCCAATCGACTTCCATTTAGAGAGGCTTAGATAGAACTCTGTTGCCTGATTCTAAAATGAATTTGGATCTACACGGCCCCAAATACTGGCCGTCTGTCCTTGTCTGAAGGTCAAAACTGTAGCAAGGGGCACTGCCACCTGGAGACATTTATTTTAAACCCAAACACCTACCCCACAGCTGAGTGCCGCCCCTCTCCTGCGGCAGAGCTTCCGCTCAGTGGTTCCCGGTGACCTGTGCCCTTCAGAGACCGCTTGGGGGTGGGGAAAGCTCTGCTGCTGGGATCCGCCCCCCCAGCCCAACCTGGGGTGCAGAGAGGGAGCTTCACTATGGCTCCCGGGGGGAGGGCGCCCGCCAGGTCTGAGCCCCCATCTCTGCAGCCTTCCTTACCCTGGTCCTGCATCCAGGGCTTTGCCGTAAGCAATGGACCACACAATCCTGTCTCCTTTCCTGAACGCCCTCAGCTCTTTTGTCTGCCAGCCTCCACCTCCTCTCCCTCTTGGCTACGTCATCTTTATCAGCCTAGATGTTTCAAATAAAGAGGTGTCCATTTGGGGCCGGGGGTGATTTGGGGGGTTACCTACCCGCACCTTGCCTGAAACAGAAAAACGCTGTCAGCTTCCGCTAGGGCGAGAGAGCCCACGACTCTGGAAGCCAAAGGCCCAGGGGAAGCGGAAAGCATACCTTTTCCCATTACTGGTGACTGCAATCCCAGTGCAGCACTAATTAATGTATCAGTGAGCCACACTGTGCCCCGTGCTGCCAGGCTCCATATTTTGCCTTCTCCCTGCCCTTGAGGAGGATGCCCTGGAGCTCAGGTGGTTCCTGTGATCACAGAGCCTGCAGCCCAGGCTGGGAAGCCCCGGGTGCAAGCCCAGAGGGCATGCTTACATCACCCAGCCACTCCTTCAGAGCACGCAAGTGGGACCAGGGATGCACCCCTGCGGGGCCACTGCAGTGACCCTGTAGGTTGTGCCTTGGACAGGTCGCTGGGCCCAGAGGGTGCTGGGGACTGAAACCCACGCTCCATTGGAGAAAGCAAGTGCTGGCCATGGGCGCAAGAGCCTAGCAAAGGGCTCCTTCTCCATTTTGTCTGCCTGGAGACAGGCTCTCTTATAACCACCTGCCTCGAAGGGGAGTCTTTTTCCAATTTGCATAAAGGTGGTAGCAGGGGCCCCAGAGTCAGAGAATCAGGCAGTTGGCCAGGGATCAGCCCGATGCCCAAAAGCTCCGCTCGAGACGACCCTCTGTACAGGACAGCGACTGACCCAGCTGAGCCGAGGCTCCCGGAGAGCTAGACTCTTATGAGATAGGATCTCAGGGGTGTGGAGGGACTGAGAGGGTGGCACGGGGACAGAACACAGAGAAGGACAGCGGTGAATCAGGGGTGTGAGGAGGAGGGGTGCTGGTCTGTGGAGCAGCCGCGTGGCCGAGTCACGCTGCAGATGGGGCCTGGGCCGGGGGCACCGGGCGCCTGCACCCCCAGAGCTGCAGCGGCCACCAGGCTCTGGCCGCCTGCTGGGCGGCACCTGCCGACTCCGGGCCCCGCACGCCTGTTGGGGCTCATTGCTCTCGCTGGGACAGAGTGGGCGTGCAGCAGCGGGCGCGGACGGGGTGGGGCTGCCGTTAGCAAGCTCTGCTCTGCAGACTCTCCCTCCTGACGCGGTTCCTGCACGGCACAGGCTGCAGTTTACTTACCTGCTGTGTGTCCCCGTCCCCCTCCGCCGAGACGGGTGGTGCGCTGTGAGAGGACAGGGAGCCCCTGCACCGCATCCCTCATTCCAGGGGCTTCATGTACCCTTCCCGAGTCCAGTGGACCCTGCCGCATATGCGTCTGAAGGAGCGCCCTTCTCTACAGAAAAATCGCCTGGTGGGCATCTTCCCCTATACATTTTGGAGCAAGGCTTTTAGAACTGTCTTCAGAAAATGAGTTTGGAGGCTTCATGAGAAAAGAAGCCTTAATGCTTTATGCAACCAGCAGTAAATGGAAAACGGGCCTGTATTAATAATCACAAAATCAGCTACAATCCAGCTGCTTCAAGAAATGCTTTTTAGCGACTGCCTCTGGCATTTTTTCTGACCAAGATTCCTACTTTTCTGGCCTCTGCGTGTCTGAGTTTGTTAAAGCCAGAGAGCTGACCCTGTTGTAAGAGCTGGAGGTTCACAGATGTCATGATGCAAGAAAACGATATTTCACACATTTTCTTTCTGATGAAAGAATTTGCTAGCAATGCTTAAAATCCCTATTATGCTTTTATCCTCACTTTTGTCCTCAATGTTCATACTTTAATTCTGGGGCCAAGATTTTGTCCGTACTTGGTGTGGATGTGCCTCGGGTGGAGAAGTGAGTCCTCCAGCCCCGGAGTCTCGCGGTCCTGTCACCTCCCACTGTCACGTGCAACACTGACCATGACGTCTGCCCCGCTTGTAGGGAAATGGAAGTTCCACGGTGTGCTTGAATCACAGCGAATCCAAGACCACCCAGATCACGCCACAGCCCAGCCCTCCTCAGGGCTGGCAAGACCCCCGGGCTCTCCATGGGCTCCCGTGGTCTTCCTACTCAGGACACGGCTACAGGAACCCTGGCACTCAAGGGGATCCTGGCTTCCCCGCGGAATTAATTAATGGGCTCCAGGTCAGAATAAAGCACCTCGACATTGAACCGAAGGCCTTGAACTCCTCTGGGGCAATTCAAGACTTTTCCTAGCACCGGCTTTGCCCAGTGTCAGAAGGGCACAGAAAACCCCAGCCTGCCACGGAGCCAGTTCGCAGGACCCCAGGGGCCCGTGAGGCCAGTGTAGCAGGACCTTTACCAGATCGTGTGGGGCTGGTCCAAGAGGGGTGTTAAGCACACACGTCTCAACACACACACACACGCAACACAACACATACCACACACCACACACACACACACGCAACACAACACATACCACACACCACACACACACACACACACACACACACACACACACACACACACACACACACACACATATACACACGTGGGGTGTGGGAGGCTGGGAGGAGGACCTGTTTGCTCCTGTTGGCCGCGCACAGAACTCCTGGACCAGCTCTGTTTCTTTTATCACTCACTTAACCCAGCATTTTTGCTCAGAACTCAGTGCCACGGGAAAATAACACACATGTGAAGCCTCTTCATCCAGAAAACAAGTGCAGAAGTATGTCTAATTATCGCTAGGTTACCGCATCTCCCGAAGAGAGAACCACACAGATAAAACGGCATGCCCAGAGCAGTCAGGGCTGCTCCTTTACTTGTCATTTTTGTAGCTCTTTTTCTCCGCCTCTTGGGTGTGCTGAATGGATCCACAATCTCTTATTCAAAACCTTTGAGGCCAGATGGGTTTCACATTTCAGAAATGTTCAGATTTCAGGAAGGTGATATGGTACAGATATCATACTTTATGTAACAGCGCTGGGGTCTAGGACAGCACCTCCTAATTAAACCCAGTAACATTTCTGTAGCAAAGGGTATGAATTAAGATCCTAATTTGCCTCACATTGTTTTAGGTCAGGTTTTGCCTCTAAATATAAAAGACCAAAAACAAAAACCCTCTCGGTTTTTGGACATTAGAATTATAGGTATTGGATCATGGGCCTGTCTCCCCAATTTCTTGGCTCACCCATAAAAGTCAGCCTGCACATCTTTTCTCTTTCTACTCACCTATCTTCCTTCCTTTGTTCAGGGTGTTGGTCTCATGGTGGAGCCTTTTCCGTCCTTCCCTGATCTTACCATTCTTAAATATCTCAGGCCTGACTGTCCATCTAGTTTTTGCTTCCTTCTGCTGTCGTTGCAGCCAGCTTCGTGCACAGAGAACATTTCAAGCACGAAGAGAAGTGGTCTCGGCTCGGATTTTAGGCTTCTTAAAATAGTTTTGTACCTTATGCAGCTTTGCAGACTCCACAACCTGGGAAACTTACAGAAAAATATAGGGCCCCTGGTGTTTGAGGAACTAACATTGAAAAGAACATTTCAGGCACTGAGCAGTTCCCCCATCGCTCAGTCACTGGTTAAATCAGTGAGGATTATCCGATGCTTCCCGAGGAACCGATCTTACAAGACTCCACTAGAACTACTTTCTGGTTGCAGATGACTCTCTGAAGTCACCCAGAGTTACATTCACCTGTTTATGCCAAGAAAGAAAATCTCCAGAACACAGTCCAGCAGAAGGTTACCAGATATTTTCAACAGGGGTGTGAAGTTTTACCCACTGGAAGCAGCCCAAGTGTCCACTGACGTATGAATGGATAAATAAAAAGGAGCGTCTGTATACGAGCGACTGTGAAAGGAAGCCACTGAAAAGGAAGGAAATTCGGACACATTCTATAGCATGGATGAATCTTGAGGACATCATGCTACGTGAAATAAGCCAATCATAAAGAGACAAAAATACTGCATGATTCCACTTGAGGTCCCGAGGGCAGTCAATTCATGGAGACAGAAAGTAGGCTGGTGGTTGCCAGGGGCTGGGGGAGGGCAAATGGGGAGTTGCTATTTGACGGGAACAGGGTTTCAGCTCTGCAAGATGAAAAGATCCTGGAGATGGATGGTGGTGATGGTTGCACAACAGTGAAAATGGACATAATGCCACTGAACTGCACACTTAAGAATTATTTAAATGGTACATTTTACATTATGTATTTTTACCACAATGAAAAAGAGAATCGCTAGTGCTAACGAAGATAACTTGTTTTGCAGAAATGCTTTTTCTCCTTGAAGTACTAACATGAGCCCAAAAGGCGGTAACATAAACCTAAAACTAAGAGGCGAGGGAAGCGCATGGAATCGATTACCTCCACTAAGAAAATCTTCTACTCGGCCTTGTACAATTTGTTTTTGTGTGTGAACATTCTGAATTTACAGCAGTTATGACTCCGAAAAGGGGGAACGAAGAGAATCTCAGCTTTAAGAAAACTAGGACACAGTCGCATTTATAGAAACAGGTGCAGCTGATCTTACTTGGAATTTTTTCAACTATCTTCATGATAAATAAAAGCAGACACCATGTCACATGAACCAGGGAACTTTGCTCCCAGCGGCTGGCAAATTGCTAAATTCCATGAAGATCAAGTTCACCTCCGATGTCCGTACGCCCCGACTTCCCGGCCCTGTGGACACAGCTGGCTCCAGACTCTGCATCCACGTTCGGTCAGACTGAGGCGGGATACTGCCCAGCGCACGGGATTTCCCGGATGGTCTCCGCTGAGTCCAATGCCATTGCCGTGCCCTTCTCACCTCTGTAGCACTGGTTCTGAACCTTGGCCACGCATAGAAACATCTGGAAGAGTTTTTAAATACCAGTGCTCAGCCCACACCCCAGTTGAACAAAATCAGAATCTGTGAGATGGGAACCCACCGTTGAGACCACTGTTTTATGTCCCTATAAACATGACATTTATGGTCCTAAAAGCTTTTTGAAAAATCAATAAAGTTTTTGAAATAGGAATTCCTTCTGACGAAAGGAAAAGAATTTCCTTACACTTTGAACATCTAAAAGGTGAGACCACTCTTTTAAATTAACTCTGTAATCCTTTCCATGTTATCTGCGAGAGTAGTAACAACTATCTACATTTTCTCCTGAGAAGATCATCTACTTTCTGTCCTCCCTTATGCTCCTTCCCTTAAAAATCTCACCAGCAGGCTCTCTGCCCCTCCCCGTTCGACAGACGGCTGTGTCTTGTGTGCAGTGCCAGCCGCGTCCCGGAGACAAGCTGGTGAAGGTCGGAGTGAACGGATTTGGCCGTGTTGGGCGCCTGGTCACCAGGGCTGCTTTTAACTCTGGCAAAGTGGACATTGTCGCCATCAGTGATTGACCTTCACTACATGGTCTACATGTTCCAGTACGATTCCACCCGTGGCAAATTCCACGGCAGCCGCGTCCCGGAGACAAGCTGGTGAAGGTCGGAGTGAACGGATTTGGCCGTGTTGGGCGCCTGGTCACCAGGGCTGCTTTTAACTCTGGCAAAGTGGACATTGTCGCCATCATTGACCTTCACTACATGGTCTACATGTTCCAGTACGATTCCACCCGTGGCAAATTCCACGGCACAGTCAAGGCTGAGAACGGGAAGCCTGTCACCAACGGAAAGGCCATCACCATCTCCCAGGAGCGAGATCCCGCCAACATCAAATGGGGTGATGCTGGTGCTGAGTAAGCGGTGGAGTCCACTGGCGGCTTCACCGCCGTGGAGAAGGCCGGGGCTCACTGGAAGGGTGGCGCCAAGGGGGTCATCATCTCTGCCCCTCCTGCCGATGTCCCCAGGTTTGTCGTGGGCGTGAACCGTGAGAAGTATGACAGCCACCTCAAGACCGTCAGCAGTGCCTCCTGCACCACCAGCTGCTTGGCCCCCCTGGCCAGGGTCACCCATGCCCACTTCGGCATCGTGGAGGGACTCATGACGACGGTCCACGCCATCACGGCCACCCAGAAGACCGTGGATGGCCCCCCCGGGAGGCTGTGGCGCGATGGCCGAGGGGCTGCCCAGAGCATCGGCCCTGCTTCTGGCGCTGCCAAGGCTGTGGGCAGGGTCATCCCTGAGCTGAACGGGAAGCTCACCGGCATGGCTTTCCGCGTCCCCACCCCCAACGTGTCCGTCTTGGATCTGACCTGCCGCCTGGAGAAACCTGCCAAATACGAGGACATCAAGAAGGCGGTGAAGGGGGCGGCGGACGGCCCCCTCAAGGGCATCCTGGGCTACAGCGAGGACCAGGTTGTCTCCTGTGACTTCAACGGTGACACCCACTCTTCTACCTTCGATGCTGGGGCTGGCATCGCCCTCAACGACCACTTTGTCAAGCTCATGTCCTGGTACGACCGTGAATTTGGCTACGGCAACAGGGTGGTGGACCTCATGGTCCACACGGCCTCCGAGGAGTGAGGGTCCCTGGACCGCCAGCCCCAGCGGGAGCACGAGAGGGAGAGAGAGGTCCTCCGCTGCTGGGGCGTCCTTGCCCCAACTCCGTCCTCCAGCACACTTGAGAATCTCCCGACCTCCACGCGGTTTCCATCCCAGACCCCCCTGAGGAAGGGGAAGAGGAGGCGCTTAGGGAGCCCTACCTTTGTCATGTACCATCAATAAAGTACACTGTACCCAGAAAAAAAAAAAAAATCTCACCAGCAATCCTGTGAAAATTTCACATCCACTGCCATCTTATCTCACGTCTCAAAATAATTTGTTGAATTATAATCTAATAATTGGCTTCCAGTGAACAAGTATTTATTAAGACCTACTCTTCGGGACACCGTGGTGGGCAAGACACCTTTCCAGCTCTCCTGGGAAATCAACTTCTAGAGGAAGCAGACAGACCCCTGCGGGGTCCATCCTTCTAGCTGGGGGACTCACAGCTGAGTCCTCTCGGGGAGCTGCCTCGCCCAGGGCAGCCTCCCTCCAGTGACTGGTCCATGAGGAGTGGACTTGATCTTCCGCTGAGGGCCATCCCACAGCGCCCCACGGGATCGGCAGGGGCGTCTGTTCCCACTAACGTTCTTCGCCCTCTGCCCAACCCTGCTTACTTGCCCCCTCCTAGCAGTTGTTCCCAATAACCTTCCTGCATTCAAGTGCTCAGCTTAGACAGTCTCCCAGGGAGCTCTCCCCAAGACTGCGATGGATCCTAGGGTGGCAGCGGTGGACATGGGGGAGGTGGAGAGGTTGAAGATGCGGGAGGGAGAGCTGTGGGACCTGCTGATGGATTAACTGTGAGCTGGGAGACAAGGCGAGGAATCAAGGATGCCTCCTAGGTTTGGAGCCTGAGAAACTAGGTAGCTGACACTATCTTCTGATATTCTTTAGGGAGAAACGCTGGCGGGAGAAATGTTGATGCGATCCAAAATAAGGGCTTCCAACTACAGTGTGTAAATTATGAAGCACCCCCCTCATAATAGCAATTAGTTTTTTGTGTTCTAAGCACTTTGGATGCATTAGGTATCTTAACTCATTTAATTCTGACAGCAGCGCCGGAGCCTGGGTTTTCTTTTCCTGTTCCTGAAATCCCTCAGGCCCTCATGTGGCACCCTTCTGTTCCTCCATCTCTGGTCAACAGGCTGCCCTGACCTTCTCTCCCTTGCTTGCATGCCTCATACATTCTGTGACCTCAGGCCCTTTGCACGTGCTGCCCTCCACCTGGAGTGCTCTTCCTCCCCCGCTCTCATCATCCTCCTGGCTGTGACCTTCCTCAGGTATCACTTCCTCAGTGTGGCTTCTCTTGTCCTCCAAGGCTAATGGGGCCAGGTTGTCCTGGTCTCACGGCACCCTAACATATTCCTTTATTGATTAACCCTGTAGTATTCCATTACTGAATAGTCCTATGATATTTACTATTTCTTTCTGATTAGCCCCGTGGGATCTCCTCGATGAGTCACTACAGTTACCGTTAGGTGGCTGTGTGATGAACCTCTTCCCCGGCACATGGTGAGCCCCATGAGAGCAGACGCTGCCTTGCTCTGACTTCGCCTTCCAGCACCGTGTGTGGCACATACTCGGCTCTCAAGAAATATTTGTTCAGTGAATCATGGAAATAGTGAGGCTAATGGGATTCTAGAACTTCCCACGAGTACACGTCATTTTGTTGTAGAGCTGGGAGGTGAACCCAGGTCTGTTTGACTCCAAAAGTCAAAACACATCATAATTTGCGGACTGAAGTTGGGAGGGCTGCCCCATCCAACCGATCAATAATATCTGGACTAATCCGATGAGAGCTCAAGAAGGCTTCCCAGAAACTGGATTAAAACTCGGGTTCCTATAGCTCTGCACTGGGACACCTCCCAGAAAGGCAGGGAAATAATAATATTCCCTTTACCCAGGCAATTGTAAAACCGATTCACGTTGACATGTGTGCCCAGCATGGTGCTAGAGAACAGGGGTGGGATGGGGTCAGGAGACAGGAGGCTATGAAAATGTATAGTCTCCTGGAATCCTCAGAGAGTGAGATGGGCTGGTTCTAATGGATGAGGTCTTTTCTCATCGATGAAGTATATGCACTAGGAGACCCTTTTTATTTCAGCCCTCATGCTAAATCTTTCTAAAATGGATTAGTCCACTTTCTTGCAATAATTAAATACTAGTTGCTAAATGAGATCTCATATTTTAGTGATGACAGAATCTCACGGGGCCACTGAGGTGACAGCTCTGACCATCTAGCACTGGAATGGTGAGATGGAGAGAGCCAGGTCCACAGAAGGGAACGCTCTGGGTCAGTGAGCTGAGGACGCGCCCGGCCTCTCCCCAACACGCAGCTGGGGAGCGGGAGCAGAGCAGTTAATCCAAGCGGACCTGCGTGTCTTCACCTGACAAATGATGGCGACGGACCGCGTCGGTGTCCATCACGTTGTCTGACTGCCTCCCACAGTTGAGATGATTGGTACTTGGAGTGTGTTTATATAGGCTTAACGCAAAGTTTAATGAAAAACACCTCCTCCTTTGGGATCCATTTTCATGTTTTCTTCTCTTTTATTTTCTAGGAAATTTTGCTCACTGACTTCAGGACCTGCTAATAAATTTCAAAAACAGTTTGAAAACCACCATCCCCGTTGTTTATGATTCTCAGCAACGAAGTGGCTGAGTCAGGGTTTAGCCCAACAGACGCTGGGATGTAGTTGCCGTTTTGAAAGTTAAATGTCATCTTACCTTTGTCATTTGCCGCATTCTTATAAAAGGCCAGTTGGGGGGGGAGAAAAAAACCTGCTTTCTGATTGAGAATTCTGGCAGGGTGGTAATTCTCGTTGATCGAGATTGAGGACCCACAGGAAAATGAGAGGTGGGCACAGTGGTACATAATCAAGGTCACAGACATGGGCAGCGAAGAGATGGAAGTGGGGAGGGCAGGGATGGGTCCTTTCCTCGGCTCCCTGTCGCTCGGCTGTAACTGGAAGGGCTGACGTGCGCGGATTTGCTGTTGCGAGTTTCCACGACTGCGACGCTTAGGTTTGTGAACCCCTGAGCTCCTGCCTTGTTAAAGGCTCTGGGACCTCCAGGGTAGCGATCGATGCAGATGGGAACGTTCCGCTCGTGCAGTGGGACCCCGGACCTTGCCCTGGACAGTGAATCCCGGCATCGAAAAACACAGCTCGGGACCGGGTTGAACCAGGAAGGTCGGTGTAGACCTTGCCTTTGAGACCTGGAAGCAACTGCATGATGGAAAAATCTGCCAGCCTGTTGTCCTCAGTTCCTGGGGTCCTAAATGAGCTTCAGTTTGCTGAGGCTGGGAAACCACAGCCCCAGAGGCTCATCTGCAGCCACGCCCAGCACGTCCTCCAGCCTGGAAAGGTGTGGCTGCCTCTGTGGATCAGAAAATTGGAACAGAGGAAGAAACAAGGCCAGGTCACCCTCAGGCAAAGGACAAGAATCCGGGTCTCCTGGCTCCTGGCCCAACCCTCTGGTATTTAGTTCTGGTGTCTGAACGGAAGCAGGCTCACAGGAGTGATGACAGCATCTTAGTACCTGAGCACGTCATGAGCACCTGCTGTGTACCAGGCCCCGCACCAAGGGCTTCATGTGCGCCCGTTAACGTCATCTCAGAAAGCAGACTCTATGGAACTGGTACCATTTTATCCCTGGTTCCAGCTAAACCGATTAAGGATGGCGGGAGGAGGCGGCGGGGCGTCTTCACTTCCTCCGTGCCCAGAGGGACTTTCAAACTCCAAATTAGGGAGCGCGGAGCCGGATGCGTCTTATCGAAGGAAACCGAGATGGCCTTTGCCCAGGGTCCTCTGAGTCGTGGATAAATACATTCGAGAAGGAAGTGAATTCCATTGAGCTAATCCAAATTTCACGCCACTTAATTTTACTAGGACGAATATTAGCCCACGGATAACACTTTTAAATGGTTGGAATATGACTTCGTGCAATCCGATGTTGAACTGAAGATACTGTCTCAGCATCATTGAATCTGATTCGTCTCAGGGGAAACGAAGGAGGCACTTTTAGTGGCCACGGAGGTGGCTGACAGAAACTCTCATAAACCTGGGAACGGATGAATGAAACACTGTCCCGCGACCAGCAACCAGGGCTGCAGCGTCTCTGAAGCACCCGGACGCTCAGCCCAAGGCAGGTACATGACCCGTTCTCTTCTGCATCGCGAACGTCCCCGGGGCCAGGCGCAGGGCACGCATGGTGGGGATCACGTCAGAGGTCACCCCGCGGCAACCGCGGCTCACTCCCCTTTCTCCCTCACTACCCTGTGATCCCGGTGACGGCAGGAGTCACGTCCCCATGTCTTCTGGGGCTTCGTATCGTGACCTCTAACCCAGTGCCTTTGGATGAATTATGAGTGCTGATGGCCAGTATTGCCACGTGCAGACACCGACCTCTGCCCTCACACACGTTCCTCCACCGAAGACTTCATCAGCCTGCAGGTCCTCCCAGACCTCACCCTGCAGCCTTCATCCAGCAACAATCCTAAAATAAACCAACCGCACGCACGTCTGACGTTCGCCAACCCTGTAGCGGCATTTCCAAATAAATTCTGGGACGCGTTCAAGGGCGTTCCAAGGGGGTGAAGAAAGAGATCCCAGGCGAAGAAAGTCTGTGAAGCCCTGGGTGAGACTCAGTGAAATGCTTCTTTAGGGAAGACTTCTCGGAGCCTCTCAGCTGCTACCAAGTGCTGTAATTTTCCTAGAAGGACTTAACGGCGTTCAGCTTTTCTGTGTTGGTTTGGATTCCCCAGAGGCAGACCCTGAGACAAAGATTTAGTATAGTAATCTATCTTGGGTGTGATCCCAGGAAGCGTTGGTAGGGATAGAGAAGTGAGACAGGCGAGAGAATAGAGCAATGAGCAGGGTTTTAAAGCAAGTTACCTGTAATGAATGGACTGAATGTCTGTGTCCCCTCAATGCATATTTTGAAGCCCTAGCCCCCGTGTGGCTGTATTTGGAGATGGGGCCTTTGTGGAAGTAGTTCAGGTTAAATGGGGTCGTAAGTGTGGGCCTGATCCGATAGGGTTACTGTCCTTATAAGAAGAGGAAGAGGGTTTGTTTGCTGTCTCCACATGTACACGTGCACTCACCGAGGAAAGCTATGGGGGAGCTTAGTGAAAAGGCCAGAAAGAGGATCCTCACCAGAAACTGAATTCTGCCAGGACCTTGATCTTCCAGCCTCCAGAGCTGTGAGGAAATAAAATTCCACCGTTTCAGCCCCCCAGTCCGTGCCGCCCAAGCTGACTAATACATTCCCATCGTGAGTAAGGAGCTTAAGCCTGCTAAGAGTCAGAGGCAGACAGGCACCGGGGACTTGGTTAAACCCCAAGGAAACAAACTGGGGAGGCTGAGGCCAACATCTCCGAACAATAACCGGATATAAAGGGAGCTTCGCGTGCTGCGGGGATTGGCGTGCCTGGAACTGAGTGGGCAGCATAACCAGAGCAGTTCCCACGTCCTTCGGGCTGCGGTGGCTTCTTCAGTCTGCAAAAATTATGCCACTTGTTAGTCCAGTAAGCTGAGACTCAGAGAGGAGAGAGGGAGGCGGGGTACTTATACAATTCCCATCCGTCCTTGACAGCTGGCTGCTCCGGGGCATGAACTTCCTGGCACCTCTGACCTGCAGCTCAGGTGGCAAAGCAGCCTGTAGACCAGAGAAGGTCCTCAGGCTGGAGATGCACGTGCTGGGTTCTGGAAGCTGCCTGGTGTGCCCTGAGGGGCCAGGGGACGTGCAGCGGGGGGCGGGGGGTTGACAGCACTTGGTACACTTTTCGGCCTTGGACTAGCGTCTTGTGGACAGTGATGTTCCCTGATGCAGTTTGGAAAGCTGTGCTCTAGACCAATTTCAGGCCGTCCAGAAGAGTTTGATTTCTTGTCAGAATCTGTCCATCCACTTATACTCATCTGTGTTAGTTTGCAAAGGCTGCCACAACGAAGTGCCGCCGACTGGGTGGCTGAAAAAAAACGAAATTCATTTTCTCTCAGTTCTGGAGGCTCTAACTCTGAGAGCAAGGTATGGGCAGGGTCGGTTCCTTCTGAAGCCTCTCTCCTTGGTTTGCAGACGGCCACCTTCTCCCTGTTTTCACATGGTTTTCCCTCTTCCTGTGTGAGCCTGTGTCCTAATCTCCTCTTCTTATAAGGACACTAATTGTATTGGGTTAGGGCCCACCCTCATTTTAACTGAATCATCACTTTAAAGGCTTTCTCTCCAAATTCAGAGACACTGTGAGGTACTGGGGGCCAGGACTTCAACATACCAATTTTGGGGGAACACAACTCAGCCCCTAAACCATTTATCCCTCCACTGGCCTCAAGGCAAGTCATTTGAAAAACACCACAGGACTGTGAAGCGAGCAGGACCTGCCTCAGACCCAACTCTATAGACGGGCGTGTCTCAAAGAGCATGTCACTCTGAAGGGAGTTCTTGGGTCACGGTGGAGATACTGACTGAGGCCCATCCAACCACCAACATCCCCAGCAGAGTGGAGCATGTGTTACAACTGATGAAGCTACGCTGACACGTCATATAAAGTCCACAGTGCACATTAGAATTCACTCACTCTGGGGCTTCCCTGGTGGCGCAGTGGTTGAGAGTCCGCCTGCCGATGCAGGGGACGCAGGTTCGTGCCCCGGTCCGGGAGGATCCCACGT
>NC_041226.1:4729832-4731948 GCF_002837175.3 Physeter macrocephalus | reverse complement strand
GCCGCGGAGCGGCTGGGCCCTTGAGCCACGGCCGCTGAGCCTGCGCGTCCGGAGCCTGTGCTCCGCAACGGGAGAGGCCACAGCAGTGAGAGGCCCGCACACGGCCAAAAAAAAAAAAAAAAAAAAAAAAAGAATTCACTCTGGTGTCATACATTCTGCAGGTTTTGACAAATGGATAATGACATGTATCCACAATCGCAGTATCAACGAGAGTAGTTTCACTGCCCTTAAGGATCCTCTGTGTTCCTCCTGTTCATCCTTCCCCCAGCCCCTGACAACCACTGATCTTGTTACTGTCTCCATAGTTTTGTCTTCTCCTGAATGGTTGGAAGTAGCCTTTTCACACTGGTTTCTTGACTTAATGAAATGCATTAATATCATGTCTTGAGAGCTTATTTCTTTTTAGCACTGATAGTATTCCATTGTCTGGATGTACCACAGTTTACTTTTCTATTCACATACTGAAGGGCATCTTGGCTGCTTCCAAGTTTGGGCAATTACGGATTCTGGGTGTATTTTGATGGTAAAGTCAACAGAATTTCCTGATGGTTTGGGTATTTTGTGAGTAATGGCCCCAAAGAGGATGCCAAGGCATTTGGCCAGTGCAGCTGAAAGGACAGGATTCCCGTGGATCCCCGCGCGTACAGGAGGACAGGGAGATGATGGGCTAACAGTGGCCACACCAGTAATCGTAACTCCCATTGACAGACCTTAGCTTTCTGCCAGGCTGGGGAAGTGCACCATGCCCCTTATCCCGTGCCACACTCACACCAGTCCTAGGAATAGATGCTGTTAACATCCTCATTTTACAAACAGGGAACAGAGGCAAGGTGTTTCCTTGCTCCAGGGCGCACAGGTCTGCTCATACCTGGCTTGAGACCGTAAATATTTATTATATGATAGCTGGCGTTTTTACGCAAACACATCAGCCTGGTTAATATAAAGCTCCCCAAACCAGGGTGAATCCTCAGAGAAATGAATGTCACTATGTGAGGATTCTTGGGAGGAAGCTGGCTGACCATTTCCCGTGGTGACGACATCCAGCACGCTGGCAGCGGTGTTTTCTAATTCTGGTGAAGTGAAGAGTTCGTGGTTCCGAGCCTGGCACACAGTGGGTGCTCCATAAACACAGGCCATCAGCTTGGAGAGGCGAGTAACAAAACTTGGGTAACCTGGGTGCCTAAATGAAAACTTGTACAATCTGAAACTTGACTTGTACATTTCCCCTGTTGATTTGACCAAAGGTATTAAGTCTCTTCTAGGCTCCCTTTGAGTGGCTACAAAATCATTGTACCTATCAGTGGTTCTCAAGAGCCATCCCCCAACCAATCTGGGCTCTGGCAGTTTCCACCCAGCTGGGGAAGAATGAAAAAAGTCAGAACACTGCAGTGAATTTTCATAAAACAAGATGTATTTCATTTAAAGCCCGATCCTTTCGTTTGAGAGATGTCCTTTTTTTAAAGCCTAAAATGTCTTCTTTTTTCTATGAAATAATAATGAAAGTAGTTAGAAGTTTGCTTGCCTTCATGAATTTATGGAGCAAAGTAAAAGTCCCCGGGTCAGCCTCTCCTTTTTGTTGTTGCTACTGCTGGTGAGGAAACTTACCAGCCCATGAAATCCAAATTTCTGGGTGTCACTGACCTTACATAATCGACGTAAACTCAGTTGATTATAAAAGCAGTCAGAAATGTGAGCTCAAATGGAGAATGATCAAGAGTTAGGACAGGTCAACTCTACTGCCAAGGAAAGTATGCGTCGATTACCCGCCCCCATATCACCCTGGGTTAGGCAGGCATCATCCAGAGATGAAAACACAGAGCTAGTCATTCTCCTTCACTGTTCACAAGCCCACTGCTAGAGCGCTTCTAGCCACATGTTGTCACACCCCGTGTACACACCTTGCAGAATTTGGGGTGTAAATTTCCACCCCCCCCACCTCTTTGTCTTGCTAAAGGAGTCAAGGAGAGGGAAGATGCTTTACCTCCTACACAATTTCTTGCCAAATTTATAGAAAAAAATGACCAAGAACATAAGTGATTAAAAGGCAATAAACGGGGCTTCCCTGGTGGCGCGGTGGTTGAGAGTCCGCCTGCCGATGCAGGGGACGCGGGTTCGC
>NC_041226.1:4726472-4729707 GCF_002837175.3 Physeter macrocephalus | reverse complement strand
GTGGCCGCTGAGCCTGCGCGTCCGGAGCCTGTGCTCCGCAACGGGAGAGGCCACAACAGTGAGAGGCCTGCGTACCGCAAAACAAAACAAAACAAAAAGGCAATAAACGTTGCACACTGATGGTGTCTGCTGCAGTGTCCTGTAATGGGGGTGTGTGGTGGTGAATGAATTGAGAACACAGCCTTGCTCATTACTGAAGGCTGAGCAAAACCTCCTGATCCGCTGAATTCCAAGCCATGGAGGACATGCTTCGGGATCTCACTGCCTGGCGTCCCACCTCTCTTTTCTTCTGGGGAAATGCTCATTCGGCCAAGTTCAGATGGAATCTTCACTGCAGGACTCCACACAGGACTTACCCCATCCGGTTGGAACGCACGATTGGTTCAGAGCTGGGCACACACCAGGCCGGGCCAGAGTCCTCCGTGGGAATTCCTCTCTCCAGCTGGGAAGATGGTCTCATCGTGCCAGCCTGGGGCGGCCTGGGGGCACTTTCATGGCTTCACAGGAGATGCTGGTCTAGGAAAGGACCGTTTGAGTTTGGCAAAGTCAGGGGAGGGCTGACCGAGGGCCTCAGCACACGGGTTGGACTCTGTTCCTGAAGCACCTCCGCCTCCGCCTCCGCCTCGAGCCTCTCCAGGACCTTTCCCAGCCAGGCCAGACAGCAGCATCCGTTTTAAATTAAGTTGCTCTGAATTGCGTTTCTGCCCCTTGGCAACAAAAGTCCTAACAGATAACACCGACAAACATAGAAATTTGGAGTAAAGTTTAAATCCTTCTTTTTGCCACAAGCAATCATTCAAGGGGAAGGGGTGTGAATGCATGGCTGACCTTGGCACTCGGAGGAGCTGCCCTGGCCCCTGGCTCCCAGGTTCCTGCCGTTTAACCGCATCCAAGCCCCACAGTGAGCTTTCTCAGTCTCTTCCGTTAACTCTTCCCGGGTCTCAAAACTGCAAAAACCTACATATCTCTGCCATCCACCTGTTACCCTTTCTCTTCCCAAGCCTCATTCTTTTTTCTTGTTTCCCAAACACATTAAAAGGGGAAGAAATCCCACTACTGTAAGCGCTGTAGGTCAGGGCCCATCTCCGTGTTATTGACAACACTGACGTCTGGTTGGTGCTGTCATTCACTTTCCCTAAACTGCTCTGCTGATGTGAGGCTCCTAAAATTTTGGCAGGTGGTTTGAACTGTGTCATACTGAAAAGCCTATGTGTATTTTTTAAATATTTATTTATTTATTTTTGGCTGTGTTGGGCCTTCGTTGCTGTGCCTGCACTTTCTCTAGTTGCAGCGAGCGGGGAGGGGCTACTCTTCGTTGCGGCGCGCAACGTTGCGGCTTCTCGTTGTCGTGGCTTCTCTTGTTGCGGAGCACGGGCTCTAGGCGTACGGGCTTCAGTAATTGTGGCACGTGGGCTCAGTAGTTGTGGCTCGCGGGCTCTAGAGCGCAGGCTCAGTAGTTGTGGTGCAGGGGCTTTGTTGTTCTGCGGCGCGTGGGATCTTCCCGGGCCAGGGCTCGAACCCGTGTCCCTTGCACTGGCAGGCGGATTCTTAACCACTGCACCACCAGGGAAGCCCTATGTGTTTGTTTAAATGACGGTTTTTCATCGCTTTATTCTAAAAATGCTTTGAATCATCACAGAAATTGAGAGGAAGACGTACATCTCTTCATTACAGCATTTGCTGCCTGGTATTACTGTTGCTTTTTATGTGTCTGTCACCACCAGACTGTACATGGCTGTGAGGAGAGACAGCACGTCTTACTGAATTTGTATGCCCAGCCCTTAGCATGGATCTTTGGCAGTCACGGTGTCCGATGCCTCTTCGTGAGGTACAAGCGATTCTTACAACCCCATAGAACCTTGCTTCTCAAAGTGTGGTCCGTGGACCAGCAGCATTGGAATCACTAGGAGAGAGGGCTGCAAATGCAGAATCTGGGCCCCACCCCGGAACTGCTGATTTGGAGTTGCGACCTGGCGTGCAGAGAGAGCTGGGGTGATCTTGCAGAGTCAGGGGCTGATTGATGGGGGAGGGGAGAAGGAGGATGGAGGGGGAGTCAGGGGTGGGTGAGCCTGCAGGGCTGGAGTGAGGAATGACAGTGAGCCCCAGGGGAAGGCCGGCCAGCCAGAGGGTGATGCCGCTGTAGGAAGGAGCTAGTTCTAGGGTCCTGAGCCCTGCAGACCGTCTTTATTCATACAGGACCCCCTCCCTCACTGTGGAGAAAGGCAGTAGAGAAAACCTTCGCTGCTGACGCGAAAAGACCAGAAGATCACGCCTTCTCCCTCCTTTAAACTTAAGATGTAGGTACTCTGGTTTTTGTATCCAGAGGAGACAGGCTCAAAAAAGCAGACAGCGATCAGGTTCTTAATCTTAGAAACTGCTGGTGCGTTAAAATGAAAACATACATTAGCACTGCCACTTCAGCCCCTAAATGAATTGGGCTTTGGCACTCTGCTTCTGTAGGAACTCAGTAAATGATTTCCATTTGAAAACACAGCTCAAGGAGCACTTAATAAGAGCAGTTTGATGATGATAATGATGATTCACACAGCAGCACCCTGTAAATCCAGTCAAGCCAATGTTCCTGGGGAATGGTAGTTAGAAAACCAAGTCCAGGACACAGCTACGGACGGGGGCCTCTTGGGGGTCAGGATGCAATGTGGTCAGCGGCAATTCTGAAACAGCTGGCTGAGCGTTTCCTGCTTCACAGGTCTGCTTCCCTGACCTTCTCGCCCGGCATGCACGCCCGCTGCTGATCCTGAAAAACCACCCTAAGCAATTCTTCTGACCGTGGAGGTAGCAGTTTAGGGAAAGGCGTGGAGAAGCCGGCCGCTGGAGACCGGGACTCCGCTGGGGGACCTCAGGAACGAAATAGGTCACCGGGCTCCCGGGCAGCGCTGCCCCGCCCCCGCGCGGTGCAAGCCCCGACCGCCAGCCGGGGTGGGATGCGGGGCCGCGGCAGCGAGGGTGACAGTGCACTTCCCCGCCTCCGGGTCGTCTCGCTCCCGCAGGGCGCTGGGGGGCTCTTGCCGCCCCGCGCCCCGCGCAGCCCCGACCCCCGGGGCGCGCGCGTCGGCCTCTCGGGGCTCCGGCGGCGGCGGCGGCGGCGCGCGCGGGCGGGCACGGGGCGGGGGCGCGCGCGCGTGCCGCGAGCGGGCGGCCGGGCGGCCGGGCGGGGAGAGCCGGGCGCGCGTGCCGAGCGCGCAGCCCACCTGCCGCCGCCGCTCACCTGGCGCGG
>NC_041226.1:4705322-4726343 GCF_002837175.3 Physeter macrocephalus | reverse complement strand
GGGCGGGGAGAGCCGGGCGCGCGAGCCGAGCGCGCAGCTCACCTGCCGCCGCCGCTCACCTGGCGCGGAGCGCGCCCCCGCCCTCCCGGCCGAGCACCGAGCGCGGCAGCCGCCCCTCGCCCCGCGGGCCCGGCGCCGACTGGCCGCACGGGTCGCCCGCGCGCCTCGGGAGCAGCGGAGGAGCCCCCCGGCCTGGGCGCGCCAAGGTGACCCCCGCGATGCCTCCGTCCCCGCGGGCAGCCTGTCCCGGCGCCCCGTGAGTCCCCTCGCGTCCGCCGCGCCCCCGCCGCCAGGGCAGCGGCCGTGGTGCATGGGCGTCTGTCTGTCTGTGTCCACACCTCCATCGCGCGCGCCAGCCTTTCGTGGCCCTGCCGCGACTGCCCCGTGCGCACGAGGGAGGCCGGACCCCTCTTTGTTCTGGCCGGGCTGTGAGTGTGTTCACGCGCGCCGGGCGGCTGGCGGGTGGGAGATTTGAACATTCCACCGAGGAGGGCGGCCCCGGCTCGCGACCTGTCGCCGTGGCGCGGTCCCCCAGCGGCAGCCCCGGTGCCAGGCTCCTTTTGCAGCACGCGAGACGGATTTTCACGTGTGTCCCCAGCGCTCTAGCAAACCGGCCGCCGCGGTCCCGCGTGTGCCTGCCCCGCTCACGCTCGTGTGTGCAAATCCCATCCTGTGTTTCCCCCAGCGCCAAAGGGCATTTTTTTTTGTTGTGGTGGGTTTTAAGCCACGGAGACTTTGGCTTTTGTTTTATTCCCTCTCAGTTTGTAATTCAGGAAGCTTGTGGCATTTGGGGGTAGTATCTGAGTAGGGGCTGGCTTTCTGTTTGTGTGGGTTTTGCGTGATACTGGATTGTCACCCTGCTGTATCTCAACATTAAACAGCCTGTCTTTTCGTTGAAGAGGACGGGGGTTAAAATGAATGAAGACCTGAAGGTCAATGTAAGCGGGCTGCCTCGGGATTATTTAGATGCCGGAGCTGCGGGGAACGTCTCGGCTGCTGTCTCTTCCCAGGTTCCTGGCGTGGAGCCGGAGCCAGAGCTGGTTGTCAACCCGTGGGACATTGTCTTGTGTACCTCGGGAACCCTCATCTCCTGCGAAAATGCCATCGTGGTCCTTATCATCTTCCATAACCCCAGCCTGCGGGCACCCATGTTCCTGCTGATAGGCAGCCTGGCGCTTGCAGACCTGCTGGCGGGCATTGGACTCATCATCAATTTCCTTTTCGCCTACCTGCTGCAGTCAGAAGCCACCAAGCTGGTCACCATCGGACTGATTGTCGCCTCTTTCTCTGCCTCTGTCTGCAGCTTGCTGGCTATCACTGTTGACCGCTACCTCTCCCTGTATTACGCTCTGACCTACCACTCGGAGAGGACGGTCACGTTTACCTATGTCATGCTTATCATGCTCTGGGGGACGTCTGTCTGCCTGGGACTGCTGCCCATCCTGGGCTGGAACTGCCTCCAAGACGAGTCCACCTGCAGCGTGGTCAGACCCCTCACCAAGAACAACGCCGCCATCCTCTCCATCTCCTTCCTCTTTATGTTTGCACTCATGCTTCAGCTCTACATCCAGATCTGTAAGATCGTGATGAGGCACGCCCACCAGATAGCCCTGCAGCACCACTTCCTGGCCACCTCGCACTACGTGACCACCCGGAAGGGGGTCTCGACCCTGGCCATCATCCTGGGGACCTTTGCTGCTTGCTGGATGCCTTTCACCCTCTATTCCTTGATAGCTGATTACACCTACCCCTCCATCTACACCTATGCCACCCTCCTGCCCGCCACCTACAACTCCATCATCAATCCTGTCATATATGCTTTCAGAAACCAAGAGATCCAGAAAGCCCTCTGCCTCATCTGCTGCGGCTGCATCCCGGCCAGCCTCTCGCAGAGAGCGCCGTCCCCCAGCAACGTGTAGCAGCACTCCACTTAGGAGCCTGCATTACCAAGCACCCCCACTGCCTGGCCAGGCGGTTGAGATGCTCTCCTTAAATTCTTTCTGTTGGATTCTCTCTTGAGCCACAGGAGCACTTTGAAGCGTTTATTTAGATAAGTTAGGTGATTGAAGTGAAAATAATGTTACAAGTGTTTTCACCCTTTAAAAACAATTGAGTTCTTTCTTTGCTCAATACATTTCGTTTTGTCTGGGGTGGTTTGGTTTTTTTTTTTAAGTATTTTATTTGGAGGCAGGGTTTTTGTTTTATATTGTTTGGAGGATTGGTAGTGCGGGGTCGGAGGGGGAAGGAAGGGGTATGACATGGCCATGAAATTATAAAAAGTAAATTGGTCCCAGAGTTTTTACCTGGACTTTAAAATAAAACTGAGTTATTGAGGAGAATGGAGACATTACTTTTTCCAGACCTTTTTTATTTTTTAACATCAAGGTAGATTTTCAGTGCTGCATGTATCTAACAATACAATCACTCTGAAGCCAATGGAAATAGTTTACATGATTTATGTTTGGAAGGGACATGATTTTATTAACATGAACTCAAGTAGTAAGTTACCAACACTGAAACCATGAACCCATTCTTTCTTTACTTTCAGCAATTACTGTTCACAAAAATTATTTTGGTACTTCTCTGACGGTTGTAATTCTTTCTGCATGGCTGCCTGTGTCAGCTAGACCACTAGTTTCAAATGTTGCCATGTAAATCCAGAATCAAGTGAGTCACTTTTCAGTATGGTTTTTCCCATGTGTCCTTCTAAAACGAAATATGAAATTTGTTGTGATTTACATATGAAGTAGGATTGATTAGGTACACCACAGTAGTTTTTTAAGCTACAGTCTGAGTTCAGGAAACAAAAGAAAAAAAATTAATAACATTATTCAAAGTGGATTAATATTCCAAAAAAATAATTAATGTAAAGCTATATCACAGAATATGAAAAGCATCACTTTTCCCATTTCTCTATATCTAAGAATGTATTAATAGTTAGTTATTCTTGTTTGAGACAAATAGTATTGCATATTGTAGATCAAGTATTTCTGGTTCATACTGTCTGGTGTCAGTGCATTTGAAACAAGTGGTCTCCTACTTTACTGATTAAGTGGTGAGTAAATAACATACATATCTGATTGTGATGTATATCAGCTACATTATGAAAGTTTACAAGCAGAATGACCACATGGCTGTTCATGAAAAGTTAAATTTGAACCCCTTTTCTTTCTTTTCACCAGAAAGCAGCTTAAATTCAATAAAAACTATATTGCCTGTTTTCAGAGAGCAAGGAAAATACACAGAATTAATTTTAAACATACTGTATAATAATTGTGTTTGATCGTCATTTCTGTTAGCACAGACAGATGTTTTGGACACAGATATACCCTCCCTCCACTTGCAGTGTACTTATAGCTGTGTCTATACAACCAGTGGGAGAATTTCTGGACAGCCCATCAACTTAACCCGTTCAGATGTTGGAAGACCAGTATTTCAGCGTCCTTGGGGAATCATTTGTAATCAGTTAACCTCATTGGTCTGTCTCAAACATTATGCCCACGGTGGCCTGAGGTCCATTCTGGCAGCCTGCATGCTGAAGCCATCTCGCCAGAGCACCTCCTAGTGCAGCACAAGTGTGAATCGATCCTACACTTGAATCCGTGCCTCCTCTCTTATGTCACTTACGGTAGAGGAGAAGGGTTGAAACATTTTAGAAGCGGGAAGGGATTTTCAGTCCACAGAACTGGATGCCCAATCTCAGCCTTTAAAAAATTCTTCAAATGTAACGGAGTTGGTAGGTTGGATATGCTGAGTCTGTTTTTAATCACTGCAAAGTTAATAGCATCTCCACGGGAGAAACGACTAAGGTCAGTTGGTTTTGACGAGAGCTGGGAAATATCCGTAATGAGGTTTGAAAGCAATAAATGTGTTTTTGTAGAGATGGTGGTTGCCATTTGCATATCTCTAATAGTAATTATAATGACCGTAATAAGTACTGTTTTTCACCACGTGTTGTGTGCCGGGCCCCATGCTGGGCGCTTTACCTGCTCTGTTGCTGTATTCACAAAAACACACATTTATAGTTAAGAAAACTGAGGCTCAGAGAGGCTAAGAAATTCGTCCGAGGCCACAGCGCTTCAAGGGGGTAAAGCCAGGATGTGAATCCAGGGTTTCCAGAGTCTATGCCTGTCTCCTTCCCTGCACAGGACTAACTTTGATGCCTCCCTGGATATGAGGGAAATGATATGTAATATGTTAATGTCACTAAGGTTTTCGTCCTACAATTAAGACATAAAGCTTCCTGTTTAAAATTACGTGGGGGACTTCCCTGGAGGTCCAGTGGTTAAGACTGCGTGCTTCCAATGCAGGGGCACAGGTTCGATCCCTGATCAGGGAACTAAGAGCCAACATGCCACGTAGTGCAGACAAAAAGTAAAAAAATAAAATAAAGTAAAATAAAATAAAAGGACATGCTATTAGACAACAGTAAATGTTTTAAAAAAATAAAATAAGACTACGTGGGTTGTGACTATCGACGTGGTCCTACCTACAGGAACGAGGCCTGTTTTTATTATATTTAGTTCTCTTCCTCCCTAAGCATTTCCCCCGTTTGGCGCCAAGGCCATCCCCCAGAGGCAATGGCAATATTTTAATGCAAAGAGGTGAGGGCACCCTTATAATGTAGAGATTTTACCTTCATTTACTATTTTAAACTTCCTGTTATATACTTACACCAGTATATAATGGTCTTATAAATATTAGCTAAATGGCTGCTTTGGCCTCCTGTTGTTGGTTTTTTTTTTTTTGGTGGTATGCGGGCCTCCCTCTGTTGTGGCCTCTCCCGTCGCGGAGCACAGGCTCCAGACGCGCAGCCTCAGCGGCCATGGCTCACGGGCCCAGCCGCTCCGCGGCACGTGGGATCCTCCCGGACCGGGGCACGAACCCGGTTCCCCTGCATCGGCAGGCGGACGCGCAACCACTGCGCCACCAGGGAAGCCCCCTCCTGTTTTTAAAACATCTGATTTCAGCTGAGATTTTTTCAATCAACTGTAACATGTTCTTACTGTTTACTTTCAACTGTGACGATTTCTGGATGTTTATGTGATTTCCTCAAAGCTTCTTTGTTTCTGTGGGGTTAATGATTAAGAAATGTGCACATGTCTTGATATATATGTGTACGTCTCTGTATGTGTGCGTGTGTACATCTATATATGCGTATATACGTTCAAGAATGTGAACTTTGCAACAGGACTAAAAACGTCAAGAAAACAATCATATTTCCAACAGTCCTAAGGTTAGCAGGTAATCTTTTACTCCATTTGATTAAAACTTTCAGCTACCAAGGTATTTGTATTATTTCCAGTAGAAAGAGTTATCCTTGTAAAAATGACAGTTCAGTTACTTTACCAGAATCCTTAGTCAAGGCTAATTATCCAGGTAGTGGCTATCCTGGGTTTTGTTTCCTTTTATCCCTGTAACTCTGTTTCTTTGTCTCAGTCACGTTTGTTTCTTGGCGGTAAAGGGGGCTGTCTTCCCTCTTGGTACTCCGAGGCAGAGGGGGTGATGTGGAGAGCACCTCGTTTCCCAGAAGCCTAAATGGAACAGTCATGTTCAGTAGGGGAAAATTCCTCCACTGACTTGGCAGGCAGGAACAGTCTTGGAGTCCTCCAGAATTTAAAGCAGGATTTAAACACGGTTAAAAGAGAAAATGAGAAATAAATAAAAGTATTTTGGAGACGTCGTAAACTTTTTGTTTTTAGAGAACTGCTTACTCCATTATTAAAATAATGATTGACTTTATTTCATGATAGTATATACATCATATGAAATTAGGACGACTTACCATTTCAGATTTAAAATACATATTAAATAAGTGACTACGATGGTGTTGTATTAAACAACGTTTATGTTTCCACTTTGATTATAGGCCTGGTGTAATGAAGGAACAGACTGCCTTCTTGTCCCCTTTAAAAAATGGAATAATTATTGGATGGTTTTGATATCTGGTTGGAATCTTAAAATCTGGTTGGAACTTTTAGAATCATCAAACATAGTTTATATACATCAAGGAAGTAAAAACCTGGTTGGAATTAGCAGACAGATCTACTGGCCTCTGGCAAACAATGCAGAAAAAGTTACTGGTAATTTTGACTAGGGATCCTCAAAATTGAAATATTTAAAAGGAATACAGATCATCTGAGATTCTTATTAAAATGCAGATTCTGCTTCAGGAGGTCTGGGGCATTGCTGAAGTTCTAGCAAGTTCCAGGTGATGCTGATGGCGTGTAGCCAATACTGAGTCAGTTCTAGCAAGTTCCAGGTGATGCTGATGGTGATGCTGACGGCGTGTAGCCAATACTCTGAGTCACAAGGCTAATTGTCACGCCTTTAGCATTCTTTAAAAAAGTATATATATATATAAACCTCTGATAAGGATAAATAATTTTTAAAATATGTAATTATAATATAAATACATACTTAATTTATATAAATATAATTATATAATATACAATACAAATAAAATACAATATACATTTAAATTCAATGTAATATATTAAATATATATATTATATATATATATTTAAAGTGTTTATTCTTGTCAAAAGTTAAAAGGTAACTAGTCTGTGTTTAATGGATATGAACTTTGAACCTTTCCTAGAATTTCTCAGGATCTAGTAAAGACTTCTTCCTTGTTAGTGTTCTCACTTTTTGAAATTCGGATTACCATTACCTTAGGGTAATTCTTTCAGAACTTAATATAACAATGCAATGAGTTTATATATATATATATATATATATATACATGAGTATACATAGTAACAAAGGTTTTCATCTCCATATTTTCAAAAAGGATAGTTTCCCCTATGACACGTGTGGTTTGTGTTTGGGGGCTGTGTGTGCTTGCATGATTTCAACTTGAAATAACTGAGATGAAAACTTTTGTTCTCTGTGTCCTAAAATTCAACTGAACTGATCCTAAAGCAACCCTTTTCTAGCCAGGCAAATCAGAGAAATTTTAAATATCTCACCTTGATTTTTGACATTTATCTGTAATCTTCTGGCATTTTCAGCATTAAAAATGCTATTAATGTCAACTGTTATGATGGTCATTACATCCACTGGGCTTCTTTTCGGCCCAAGGACGAAAGAGTTTTTTTTTTTTTCCAATAGAAGTATGTTAAAGTACATAGTTAAAGTGGATTTTAATAGATAATTAAATATCTCCACAGTATAAAATATTTACAGAAGAAATCTAAGAATTTTTTAATCATAAAAATTCAAATAATAGCATCAAAGCACCAGGGAACAAATTTTCAATTGAAAATAAGTTTGGAGCAGAAATAAAAACACTTCCTAGGGCACAGATTTCCCTGGTAATTGACTAGTTGAACAGACAATTACAAGTAGTGTATTTTAAAAGGAAAAAAGAACATCTTAATGGCATTCTCTGAAAGGTAACAGAAGTCTAGGTTACTGAGCTAAAACCTAAGGGAAAATTGGTTTGATCCAACTCTATCCTTACTCCTTCCAGGATCCTTTTGAAATAGGAGCAAATTCATTCTTGGATGCTATAGAATCTGACAATCGGAAGAAAATTTACAGAGTGGAATCTTCTATATTGAATCTTCTATATTGAATCTAAATCATCCAAGTCAAGGTATCTTTGGAAGCTAGAGTCCCACACTTACCGTCAAAGCTTCGCAGCATTTTAATATCCCTAATCACGGTCTTCCTATGACACTCTAATTCTGCTTACCTTGGCGCAGCCCTGGAGACGCAGAGAAGGCCCCAGTCACAGCCAGCATTTATACGTTGAAAACATCCATGAAACAGTACTCTCTTCTTCTTCAAACAACGTTATCCCAATGACTTAAATCATTTTTCCGGATTGATTTCTTTTTATATCCTTTTGATCATTTTCCTTTTGATCCTTTTTTCCATGTCATCTACCATTTCTCTGCAGCCTCTTCAACTCTAGCAATCAAAACTGGGCTCCAGTGGCCCACTAAACGTGGAACTCCTTGAGGCAGAACGACTGATACCCTGTGCGTCCGCTGGCCGGGTGGCCATGGGCCTTCAAGCAGGGGCCCCAACCAGGAGCATTGGCATCTCCTGGGAACATGTTCAAACGCAGAGTCTCAGGCCTCAGCCCAGACCCACTGACTCAGAAACTTGGGCTGTGAGGCCCTGCAGTCTGACTCTTAACAAGCCCCGGGGAGGATTCTGAGGCACACTTGAGCTTGAGAACCATGCCATGCAGCTCTGACCAAATGCTGACATCGTTCTGACATAACTAAGGGCATTAAGATCTCATCAGGACTAGGACGCCACTGGCTTTTCTGCTGCCTGTGCCCTGATAGATGATTCTGGTTTGTGGTGTGCTGCCTTGCACTAATCACTGTGGCACTTGCCGCTGTTTTCGGGGCGATTTTCTAATTCGTCAAGGTCAACTGAACTTCTGCCCCTTCCGGCAGGGCCGTGCCACTGTCATGCACCACGTGTGTCGTGCTGGATGACAGTTTAATGGGTGTAGAGACAATTCAGTGAGAGGGGAAAAGTGCAGCCAGACCTCCTGCTTGGCATCACAGAGACTAGTCTGGTGCTTTTCCTGTACATGACCTATCTGTGAACCTTCCAGAATATTCCACAGGCAAGGCAGTGGTCCAGCCACGCATCATCTGTCTATCCATACCCACCATCTCCGGCCGTGAGATTTGCTACTCACACCCACACCCTCGCCCCTCCTCTCTCACTGTACGTACCTCCGCCTTCCTTCTCCGTTGCCCAGGTCTGAAGTCGTCGGTGGGGACGCCCAGAGGATGAGGGCCTCGAAGGTGGCTGACTGTGTGTCTGACCCTCAGGCTAGTTCAGTGGTGCCAGGACGAGAACACGGACGTGATTACACAGTGAGCGCGGTTCCTACGATATAGGCTGGCGGTCACCTCACCCCCCCGCCCCCAGTACACACACTAACCTCATCATCCTGTCGCTTACAGTCCAGAAAGGTCAGGAAAGAAGAGCAATAGTCAGATACTGAGCAGGACTCCTGTGGATTCTAGGGACTGCCTGGAGGCTGGAGCCAAGTTGCATATGGTGACTCAGCAGAGTAGGATGTCATTTTCATGGGTGCGTACCCTTCCAAATCACTACATTGATTTGGTCACTCTTCTTTAGGAACGTTTGAAGCTATGAGAACATAACCTATTTTAAAGATGCAAAAAATGATGATTATTAAAGACACTCTCTCTTTGTCAGTTCAAGATCCAGTGTAAGAAGCAGCACATCCTGCAATACAGGACCCAGAGGTGCTTTTCCCCCCGAGGAGGCTTTGGGACAAAGGCGGCCGCTCTCCCAGCCCAGTGACCAAATACTTCACAGATGTGGATGCACTGGAGAATTTGGCTTGTCTTCAAGTGAAAATCTAGGTATTTTTGAAACATCTGAATCCAGAGCTTATGACTGAAGTTAAGTGAAAACACTGGTCTCGCAGCCCCCAGCGCTACCCCAGGGACCTCGCTCCCTCTTAATGTTTCCACCCCGTGGGAAGGTTGTCCTGGGACAGGGGCTTCCTCTCAGCCCTCCCACCCCCAACAAACTTAACCTTGTAAACAGGCTCCACCCAGGGTGAGAAGCAGAGCCGGCCCTGGTTCAGGCTGTTCTCATTCAAAAGCCATCGCTCTGCGTTTAGGTCATTGCTTTAGTTCTGGGACAGGTGACAAATCCTGAGAGGTCTTTTCACTTTTGAAAAGTGAAGCTTATTTCACTCTACCCCGCCCTGCTGTTGGTGTGAAGATGGTTTCTTCCATCTCTCAGACTTGGTTTCCCCTCTGGTTACCGGCCAGCTCTTAACTGACTTCCTCCAGGAAGCCCCCCTGGGTTGAAGAGGTTTGGGAAAGAAAACCTATTGGCCTCAGTGTGCCTGCCTCTACCTGCAGACCTACCAGAGTGACCATAGCTGCCATTTCTATTGGAGTAAAAATAGGTTTATGATTGTAAGAGGGAAGATGTCAATCAATGGCTACGTAGTCTTCATGAATAAAACGATTGGGAACACGGGCTCTGGACACAGACCACCTGGGTTCACATCATTTCCGATTGCTGGGTTTGGGGTGCATCACATAGCCTCTCTGAACCTCCGTGTCCTGGTTTTATGAAACGAGCATGACCCAGGAACCCACCACACAGACCGGTGATGTGGGACACAGGAAGGGTTTAGCATGTAGCGCTTTGCACAGACCTACCTGAATGTTATTTTGCATCAGTATTATTATTAGTGCTGCCGCTAATGGGTGTATTGACTTACTCATTCTTTTTTGGGGGGGGCTGCGCTGGGTCCTCGCTGCTGCGCGCGGGCTTCCTCTAGCTGCGGCGCGCGGGGGCTGCTCTTCGTCGTGGTGCGCGGGCTTCTCACTGCGGTGGCTTCTCTTGTTGTGGAGCACGGGCTCTAGGCGTGCGGGCTCAGTAGTTGTGGTGTGCGGGCTCAGTAGTTGTGGCTCGCGGGCTTAGCTGCTTCGCAGCCTGTGGGATCTTCCCGGACCAGGGCTCGAACCCGTGTCCCCTGCAGTTGGCAGGCGGATTCTTAACCACTGCGCCACCAGGGAAGCCCCGACTTACTCATTCTTCACATCCTTGAAGGTAGTATTTGAAAACTAGCCTTCAAAGGGGGGATGCTTACACACCGCAGGTTGAGAGCCAGTCCTACAAGCCTCCTCCTTCTGTGGACCCTGATGCTCTGCTCTGCACGTCCTGGAGCTCAACACACGTCTGGGCCCAAATCGTCCAACGATTTATTGGCTTAATAAGTGACGCTGCATTTCAGAAGTCACTGCATTTTCAACACAGGCGCTATGATGTTTGCATGCCCAAAACATCAGTACAAAACTTAACAGACGCACTAGTCGATGCCATTCTTTGTCACAGCAGGGCTGGCAAGCTCAGAAGAGGGTTTTGCAAATTAGAAATTACAGGAATATAGGTAACTTGAAGAAACTCTCAAAATATTCTAACCAGCAAAACAAGAAATTTTTTAAAAAGCAGGACAGCTGCTTTCTTAGTTCTCCTGAGGGAGAAAAGCACAGATTGTCTATTTTCCAGTCTGCCAAGTTTACAGGCTTTCTAAGAAGATGGTCTATATATTTGATAAAAGATTTCACTGAAAATGATGGATTTGGCAGTTCATTTCAGTATAGCAGTCAACTGACTCATAGAACTTGAGACCCAAGGATAATAATCCTTACGTCAAGCAACATCTATAAGAGTATATTCAGTGGAGTGTGTGTGTGTGTGTATAACCTATGTAGTCTCATTTTAGGCTTTGCACTGCATTTTCAACACAGGCGCTATGATGTTTGCATGCCCAAAACATCAGTACAAAACTTAACAGACGCACTAGTCGATGCCATTCTTTGTCACAGCAGGGCTGGCAAGCTCAGAAGAGGGTTTTGCAAATTAGAAATTACAGGAATATAGGTAACTTGAAGAAACTCTCAAAATATTCTAACCAGCAAAACAAGAAATTTTTTAAAAAGCAGGACAGCTGCTTTCTTAGTTCTCCTGAGGGAGAAAAGCACAGATTGTCTATTTTCCAGTCTGCCAAGTTTACAGGCTTTCTAAGAAGATGGTCTATATATTTGATAAAAGATTTCACTGAAAATGATGGATTTGGCAGTTCATTTCAGTATAGCAGTCAACTGACTCATAGAACTTGAGACCCAAGGATAATAATCCTTACGTCAAGCAACATCTATAAGAGTATACAGTGGAGTGTGTGTGTGTGTGTGTATAACCTATGTAGTCTCATTTTAGGTTTTGAAACAGTTTGAGAAACTGTTGAGGATATATAAAATCAAGCTTGATTTTTCTGCAAAAGGTATGAAATAAAATGGGAATAGGACAAAACTGAAGCATTCAAGAACACATACTCAGTTTTTCCAAACGTGTTTTTATATACTTTTAAAAGCATACAATTCCATAATTAGTGAGTCATTCTTAATATCAGTGTTTAATGTCAGTGTTACATATTTTGGATTGTATAATTCTGTTTGGTAAATATTTAGAACTATCAAGTCTAAACAGTTACTACTAAAAGCTGTATCAGTGGTTACTTAAGAGAAGTAAAATAACTATCAGCCCTATTTCTGTTTATTCCTATGTATGTCTATCTATTTTGATCACCTAGAAAAACTCTGGAGCAGGGCTGTCTGATGGAACTTTGTGTGGCAATGGGAAAGTTCTGTGTGTGCTATTGAGTACAGTAACTGCCAGCCTTGTGTGGCTACTGAGCATTTGAAATGTGGCTAGTGAGACTGAGGCACTGAATTTTTAATTTTGTTTCATTTCAGTCGATTTAAATGAAATTTAAAAAGCCACGTGGCTCTTAGCTACTGTACTGCACAGCACATATCTAGATGTACACTACTTCTCTCACGGAGACAACTACAAGAAAGACTAGTTCCTTTGGGTTGGTTTGATTTAGGATTCAGCCAAGGCAGGGAACGCCCAGGATCCCGGGATGGATGTGGAGAAGGGTCACCCAGAGAGCTTCCTAGAGCAATGGGTCTCGGGGGCGTGGAGTGGGCTTTACTGAGAACACTTGTCCATGGGTCGGTCCTTTGGGGTTGATAGCAACTCATGGAGCCGTGAAGGATGCACACACACAACCAAGCCAGCCCCCCGGCTTCCCACCCACATGGTCTGCTAGCTGTGCGTGGGGGCAGTTCAGACCCCTCCCTGTGGGTCCGCCTCCCTCCTTCCTGAGTGTGGACGCTGAGGTCTGGCTCAGGTCCGAGCCCCCGGGTTTACTGGCTGCCGCACCGTCTCGGGCCAGGTGTCCTGGGCCAAGGTGGTTGCTTTGTGCCTGCCGTTGGGGACGCCTGTCCGAGTCCTGGGCTCTCGCTTTCTGCCCGTGCCGCCTCGGGCGAGTCACTTCGCTTCTGTGAGCCCAAACGTCCTCCTCTGGGAGACGCGGCTCTTGAGACCGCGGACATGCGGTCGCATCCCTGACGGACTCCCAAGGGGGCTGTCTTTATGGTTGTGAACGAGAATCCTCCTGAGTGTCAGCATAAGCAAGTGTCCCCTAACCTAAAAAAAGTCGGATATTATTTCCCAAACAGGTGAAGCAAGCCTAGAGAGAGGAAGGCGGGACCCACGATCACAGGACTCGGAGTGGGCTGGTCCACCTCGCGCTCCCAGCACAGGGCTCTTCGTCTGAGGCTGGTCTAAAGTGATGGAGCGGAGGGAACTTAGCAGATTTCAGTGAGGCTCTTCTCACGCGAAAGAAGTAGAAGTCCTGGTTCATTCCTGACACTTCAGAAAATTCAGAAAAGCACGAAGGAGGACACATACATCTATCATTCTTCTACCCATTGGTAACCACTTGGAGTAGTTGTGTATTTTCTTTCATTATTCATGAATGCTTCTCTAAAACCTCAGCTCATACTGTTAGAAGTGATGACCGCTAACGCTTACAGGGCCCGGCACAGTGCTAAGTGCTTCACCTGCATTCCGTTTTAGACCATAATTTGTTAACATGCTGTTTTGTCACTTCATGTATGGTGGACACATTTCCACAGGCATGGCCTGGTCTCTGACCACATACATACTTTTTAGTGACTCTGCAGAATTATATCAGATGCAAATACTGTTGTTTTTTAACCAGTCCTCTTTGTATTGATTATCTAGCCAATTTCCAATTTTATTATTGGAAACACACTTCAAGGAATAGCCCCGAACGCACATTTGCCCACATCTATGATTTTTCCCTAAAAATCCTAGAAGTGGGGGAGTTCCCTGGAGGTCCAGTGGTTAGGATTCGGTGCTTTCACTGCTGTGGCCCGGGGTTCAATCCCTGGTCAGGGAACTAAGATCCCACAAGATGTGGAGCGTGGCAAAAATATAAACAAACTCTACATAACTTAGTATTGTCTTTCATTTGTATAAAAAATAATATGATGCTATCTGCATCCTTTAAAAAACAAATTAATTAATTGAAAAAATCCTAGAAGAGGAATTACTGCATCAAATTTCCAAACTGCCCTCCAGGTAACAATGCACAATCCTACCATCAATTCATGCAGATGTCCTCAGTAGATTCGATTTTATTCTAGGTATGTTTGCACACATGACAAAGGCAGAATGATTCGGATGATTCTGCTGAGTGAGTGACGGCCTGGTAGGTCGTACCCCAATGGTACAATGGGCTCCATCTCAACCCAGAGGCACAAAGAGGAGAGATGTAAGACTCCAGGCAAAGGGGGAAGGAGGGCTGAGGACGACCTCCCCGCTCCCCTTGGCACCGGTTGCATTTCTGTTAGTCGATGTGCCCATTTGGGGACACCATATTTGGAAATGGTTACAGATAAATCGGAATAAATTCAGTTTAAAAAGTGATTAAAGGGTCAGGAAATAGAGTCAGTGAGGAAAGATGAAAAGAATTGGATTATCTGTCCTGGAGGAAAGGAGGCCAATTAGTGACCTAATTACTACCTTAAAGTTATAAAGAACTTGAGAGTGTTTTCTTCAGTATGAATGGAGTATTGAATAAGAAGGATAGATCATATTAAAACTGGATTTTTTCCAGTTGGATACAATGAAAAGGCTTTCAATGCATTATCTCATTTAATCTTGATGACAACCTTTTGATGTGGGTATGTCTCTGCAGGTATCATATGTGTCATCTCTAGTTTACATCAAGGTACTTGAAGAAATTACTTAACTTGCTAAAGGCCCCATAGCTGCTATTCCAATCTCCACTGGATGCCCAAGCCCCTAGCACTACGCCCGGAAAAGAGTTTGTCAGTAAACACGTATTTATTGACTGTTGACTCGAGGACTTGAACCCAGATCTGCTAGACTCCAAAGCCCTTGTTCTTAACCACCGGGATACACTGTCCCCAGTGCACAAACATGTGATGCTCTTTAAAGCATCAGTGTAGCCCACATATCAGCTGCTCCCTTGCAAACATAACCTCAATCGTGGTCTTGTCATAAGCTATCATCTAAGCATTTGGTTTCCACAACACCTGGGGGGGTCAAAGGAAGAGTCCATGACACAGAGCATTGTCCCACCCCGAAGTCCCCCCGGGGCATACCTCTTCTCCAAACCGAGTCTCCGCCCTCCCCGTCCCAACAAAGGAGGCTTCCCATGCCCCTCTCCCCCATGTGGCAGTCAGCCCAGGCGGCCTGCCCTCACCCTGTCTTGGCAGCTCTCAGCTCTGCCACCATGGCAGCTTCTGGCCCACGGGCCAGTGTAAGGAGGCTTCTACCCTCTGAATGCAGGTCTCACCCAGGGGAGAGAGTCTCATAGCAGCTGCTGAGAAAATGATCTCATTTAATAACACATACTACCTGGTATGAAGGTTTAAAGACATTTCCCTCGCATGAGCCCACACAAACCTCCTGGCAAAGCTCCTCTGGCCTCTCACAGCTGCTGGGACCCCCGCTCCACCTCTGCCCCCGCCCAACTCTAACCACCGGCCCAGCACTGGCCAGTTGGTCCCCTGGACCCCCAGCCTCTGAAGATCAGCGGGTTCGTCAAAGAAGCAGACAAGGCCGCCTGCCTGGAGCTAGGAGATCCCTCCAAGCTCAGGAGGCACCTCCTTGGCTAGAAATGGCCAACGAGGTGCAACGAGTTTCAGAAGAAAACGAAGCACGGGCGGGCAAGCAGACAGCACAGCACAGCACAGCTCGCCTCTGCATCGGCGCGGACAAGCAGTTCTGTTTGCTAAGGCGTCCTCTCTGCCTGGAATTCAGTTGAAGGTGGGGGCTAGAACGTGGACACCTAGAAGTGTACGTGGGTGATTTCTGCGCATGGTGTGTCCCTCCTAAAACTTCGAAGCCCGGCCGCCCTAGCACACGCCGCTAGTGGAGATTTCCCTTGGGAGGGCACACGTTCAGGTAGCTTCCTGCCACCAGATCGCACAGGACACGGGCACACAGGGTCCGATGCTCTCAGTTCACACTCGTTACTGGTTTTTCTTTCTTTAATTCCTCTGGCAAAACCAAGGTTGCCTGGGCCGAGGAGTAGTCTTTCCTGTGGTCTCTAGAGAGCTCCATAGGAGACTGTGTCTTGAGGTCAAAAAGAAACGAAGCCACGTGGCTGGTACCCCTGCAGGGTGCACTCCTGAGCCTGGCCACCCACTCAGAGGCTGTGACTCCTCCTGTATCAACTTCACGCAAGCAAACACACCGGGGTGCGAGTGAGGATGACAGCCACCCTGAGATAACCTTGACTCTGTTTTAAATGGGTTGGAAAGAGTAAATAATTCAAGCCGTAGCTCGCTCTTGTCGGTAAGAGTTTGCTGAGGACGCACGATGGCATGTTAACACTGTGACTAAGAACGTCGGAGGATTCTCAACTATCTGCAGGGACGGAATCCACACTTCAGTGGAAACAAGACCGTTTCACAGGACAAAACTTGGGCAGGGGCAGGGCACCCGTGGCATCAGACCCAGAGGCAGAAAAGCTGAACGGAGTTTTGGGAAAGGTGTGGCCTCATCTTGGTGATGATCTACTCCCGTGCTGTCTCAAACCCCGCGTCCGAGAGGATGGGAGCGGATGCTTTTGGGCTGAGGCCCTGTCGGTGAGACCCTGTGCACGTGAGAGGTGGCTTATCCTGACAGCCCTCCTAAACAGAACTGAACTCTGCTCCCCTCTATTCCTCCTCCCCCAGCTCCTGGCCCAGAAGACTCTCCTCTTTGGGACAGGATCGGAGGGCTGGAAAGGAAGGGGGAGGGGAAGAAGGGAGCATGAGCCGTGTGGGCCGGGGTTAGGGCTGCAGGGCCCAGGGCCGCCGGCCGTGTGGGGGTGAGTGTGTGGGTTTGTGCATTGGATCTGCTTTAATGTTCTTCAGAACAAGCAAGTAAATATGAAATTGTTCGGGTCGGCGCAGGGGGGAGGCTTTGTACTTGCGCTTTGCTTCCTGAGATTTAGCGATTTCGTGGATCCAGAGAAATGCAGCTGTGTCACGCTGACAGCTCCTGCCCGGAGCACGGACAGGTTCTCTGTTGCCAAATCCAACGGACATTTCCAAGTCTGTACGGTGCTTAAACTTGCTGCTGCTTTTGGCGGCCTGACCACGGCTCTGAAGGTTCCTCCGAGTATTGTGTGTGTGGACCAGTCGAGGTGCCTGCCTGGTAGGTCTTACTCATCATGTTAACTGTGGATCCTGTCATGTGCCCCGCACTCCTCTTGGGACGGGGATGGACGGGGATGTGAATAAGGGAAGCGCTGCACGCGGGGTCCAGAGCTGCCCTCACCCGCCAGCACCGCGCTTGGGGCCATGGTGAAGCCCTTCCCAAATGCTCCTTCCCTGGTGATGGATGACGGCAAGGGTACCAGCCGAGCCCCCTGCTGGGCGCTGGGGATAGACTGGTGGGACCAAGACAGCCTGAGGCCTGCCCTCACTGGCACGAGAAGGAGACCCGTTCCCCATCGGCATCATAATGTGCTTGGGGTCTCGACCCCCCCAGCCCCTGGCTCTCCCCTATTGAAGCCCCAGTTATACTTGGTTGTCCCTAACTGGTGACCAGTCTGTCTTCCCCGAGGACTGTGGGTTCTGCAAGAACTGGGGGCAGAATGTCCTGAGCCACCAGCCTGTCCCACGGTGGGTGGACTCTGCCGAGGAGCCAGGCTCACGACCCAGCCGCCGCCGGCTCACAGCTGAGTGCCCCCCGCCCCCGGGCTCCCATCCGGTGACTGGTCAGTGGAGGAGAGTTGGGATAAAGGCCCAGCCCCTGCCCCAGCTCAGGATGCTGAACGGTCCTTGCTCCATCCACCCCACTGCCCAGGGCCCCCCTCTGTAACATCCCCCACACTAATCTTTATCTCAAAGTCTGCTTCCTAGGGAACCTGACCTAACCAGTAGGCGTTCAGGGAACCCTTTTATTTTTAAATTGATGTACAGTTGACTTACAGTGTTGTATTAATTTCTGCTGCACAGCAAAGTGATTCAGTTATATATAGAGATATAGATTTTCAGTCATATAGATGTTCTTTTTTTACATTCGTTCCCATCATGGTTTATCACAGGATATTGAGTAGAGTTCCCTGTGCTCTACGGTAGGACCTTGTTGTTTATCCAACACTTCTGAATAAAGAAGACCAATTTCACCGCTCAGCCAGCCCACCTGTCTGTTCTGTGGGTAGATTCACACACACGCGGGGTGAAAGAGCCAACGATAGTTATCGCAGCACCATTTGCAATAACAAAAAATGGCAGGGTGGAAACCAACTCATATCCACTAATAAATCAGGGATAAATCCATGAAGTTCTTTCCATACAATGCAACGCGATGCACTCATTAAAGTTCAAAAAGCCAGCTCTTACGTGAATAAGATACGGAATAATCACAAGCATATCGTGTTATGTGGAAATAAATGAAGAGCAACAGGTGCGGGCCATTTATTCCGAGCCTGCCCGGCCTCTAGCACGTGTGTCTGGGCAGAGACTCCAAGGCAGGCAGAAGAGTGGGAGGTCATAGTGGACCCAAGGGAAGGTTTCAGGTGGGCCCTGACCGGAGGCTGCCGGCGTGGGGAGGCTGGAAGCAGGCCAGCCAGGAGCAGGGCGTCCTGTGTCATTGGTTACGGGGACGTAGTTGGCCTTCTCTCGCGGGTCCTAAGTTGGAAGCAGGGTCAAAAATTGGGGACGTCTTATTTTTTGTGTCAGCAGAATCTTCTCTAGAGAAGAGCTGCTTTTGTTTGAGTCAGTGATGGCCAGGGTAGAAGCCCGTGGACGCCCAGATTAACAAGCTCTGCATAATGAAAGGGGGGACGGGGAGACTCAAAGGTAGAGTGGAGACCCCAGGACTGGCCACCGAAGAACAACTTTGAGAGAAAACAAAAATATGGAATGGGAATTTAACTAAGCTGGTTGCTGTGAAGTGTGGGAGGTCACATCCTCTCATCCATTTCCCTGTGAATTCTTAAGGAAGATCGGCACTGCTCAGCCATGCTTTGTACTTGGGCTTGCTTTGGGGAGGGCCTGCAGCGCAGTCAGGGTCGCTGTGGGAACAACCTGGGGGCCACCGTGGGAGATTAGACACATAAAGTGACGCCACGACCCGTTCTTCTCAGGTAACGCTATCTTAAAGCAAGCCCTGCCTTTGTGGAATTTTGTGTCCGCTAAGTTACTGTATTTTCCTTAGTCGTACTTTGGTTTTCAGGTAACGTTATCATTTCAGTAAAACAGTGTCTGTGGACAAGAAAAAGTCTATAGGGGTAATTAGGATTAGAACATAAAGGAATTTATAATCAGCCGGAGGCCATGTGCAGGGATCATCTCTTCCAGAAAGTTCTTAAGGCGCCAGGCTTTTAAGATAAGCAGTGGCACACCACCAGACGTGGACCTGCCCACCAGAAAGACAAGATCCAGCCTCATCCACCACAACAGAGGCACTAGTCCCCCCAACCAAGAAACCTACTCAACCCACTGAACCAACCTTAGCCACTGGGGACAGCCACCAAAACCAACAGGAACTACGAACCTGCAGCCTGCAAAAAGGAGACCCCAAACACAGTAAGATAAGCAAAATGAGAAGACAGAAAAACACACAGCAGATGAAGGAGCAAGATAAAAACACACCAGACCTAACAAATGAAGAGGAAATAGGCAGTCTACCTGAAAAAGAATTCAGAATAATGATAGTAAAGATGATTCAAAATCTTGGAAATAGAATAGACAAATTGCAAGAAACAGTTAACAAGGACCTAGAAGAAATAAAGAGGAAGCAAGCAATGATGAGCAACACAATAAATGAAATGAAAAATACTCTAGATGGGCTCAGTAGCAGAATAACTGAGGCAGAAGGACGGATAAGTGACCTGGAAGATAAAATAGTGGAAATAACTACTGCAGAGCAGAAAAAAGAAAAAAGAATGAAAAGAACTGACGACAGTCTCAGAGACCTCTGGGACAACATTAAACGCACCAACATTCGAATTATAGGGGTCCCAGAAGAAGAAGAGAAAAAGAAAGGGACTGAGAAAATATTTGAAGAGATTATAGTTGAAAACTTCCCTAATATAGGAAAGAAAATAGTCAATCAAGTCCAGGAAGCACAGAGAGTCCCATACAGGATAAACCCAAGGAGAAACACGCCAAGACACATAATAATCAAACTGTCAAAAATTAAATACAAAGAAAACATATTAAAAGCAGCAAGGGAAAAACAACAAATAACACACAAAGGAATCCCCATAAGGTTAACATCGGATCTTTCAGCAGAAACTCTCCAAGCCAGAAGGGAGTGGCAGGACATATTTAAAGTGATGAAGGAAAAAAACCTACAACCAAGATTACTCTACCCAGCAAGGATCTCATTCAGATTTGATGGAGAAATTAAAACCTTTACAGACAAGCAAAAGCTGAGAGAGTTCAGCACCACCAAACCAGCTTTACAACAAATGCTAAAGGAACTTCTCTAGGCAAGAAACACAAGAGAAGGAAAAGACCTACAAGAACAACCCGAAACAATTCAGTAAATGGTAATAGAACCATACATATCGATAATTACCTTAAATGTAAATGGATTAAATGCTCCCACCAAAAGACACAGACTGGCTGAATGGAAACAAAAACAAGACCCATATATATGCTGTCTACAAGAGACCCACTTCAGACCTAGGGACACATACAGACTGAAAGTGAGGGGATGGAAAAAGATATTCCATGCAAATGGAAATCAGAAGAAAGCTGGAGTAGCAATTCTCATATCAGACAAAATAGACTTTAAAGTAAAAACTATAACAAGAGACAAAGAAGGACACTATATAATGATCAAGGGATCGATCCATGAAGAAGATATAACAATTGTAAATATTTATGCACCCAACATAGGAGCACCTCAATACATAAGGCAAATACTAACAGCCATAAAAGGGGAAATCGACAGTAACACAATCATAGTAGGGGACTTTAACACCCCACTTTCACCAATGGACAGATCATCCAAAATGAAAATAAATAAGGAAACACAAGCTTTAAATGATACATTACACAAGATGGACTTAATTGATATTTATAGGACATTCCATCCAAAAACAACAGAATACACATTCTTCTCAAGTGCTCATGGAACACT
>NC_041226.1:4684107-4704391 GCF_002837175.3 Physeter macrocephalus | reverse complement strand
CTACAGCCAGCATTGTTCTCAATGGTGAAAAACTGAAAGCATTTCCACTAAGATCAGGAACAAGACAAGGTTGCCCACTCTCACCACTCTTATTCAACATAGTTTTGGAAGTTCTAGCCACAGCAATCAGAGAAGAAAAAGAAATAAAAGGAATCCAAATAGGAAAAGAAGAAGTAAAGCTGTCACTGTTTGCAGATGACATGATACTATACATAGAGAATCCTAAGGAGGCTACCAGGAAACTACTAGAGCTAATCAATGAATTTGGTAAAGTAGCAGGATACAAAATTAATGCACAGAAATCTCTGGCATTCTTATACACTAATGATGAAAAATCTGAGAGTGAAATTAAGAAAACACTCCCATTTACCATTGCAACAAAAAGAATAAAATATCTAGGAATAAACCTACCTAAGGAGACAAAAGACCTGTATGTAGAAAATTATAAGACACTGATGAAAGAAATTAAAGATGATACAAATAGGTGGAGAAATATACCATGTTCTTGGATTGGAAGAATCAACATTGTGAAAATTACTACCCAAAGCAATCTACAGATTCAATGCAATCCTTATCAAACTACCACTGGCATTTTTTACAGAACTAGAACAAAAATTTTCACAATTTGTATGGAAACACAAAAGACCCCGAATAGCCAAAGCAATCTTGAGAATGAAAAATGGAGCTGGAGGAATCAGGCTCCCTGACTTCAGACTATACTACAAAGCTACAGTAATCAAGACAGTATGGTACTGGCACAAAAACAGAAATCTAGATCAATGGAACAGGAAAAAAGCCCAGAGATAAACCCACACACATATGATCATCTGAATAGATGCAGAGAAAGCTTTTGACAAAATTAAACACCCATTTATGATTAAAAACTCTGCAGAAAGTAGGCATAGAGGGAACTTTTCCTCAACGTAATAAAGGCCATATATGACAAACCCACAGCCAGCATCGTTCTCAACGGTGGGAGAGTTTGTTTTTTCTCTAGTCAGTTCCAGATTTATTTATTCCAGGTCTATTATCACACTGTTTAGCCCTATGGCATTTTAGTTTCTGATAAAGCAAAAGGTCTTGTTGCCCAAGATTTTTTTGGCTACTTTTGTGCCTTCTCTCTTCCGGATGAATTTTTACTACTGTCGACTGAAAAAAAATGGACGACCTAAAACTTCAGAATCATGTATTATTTGGCGAACTTTCTCAGGACTTCGAGCCTGGAAGGCAGCCTCTCAGATAGCTCTGAGAAACTGCTCTGAAGAGGTAAGGGGAGAGCCAAGATATATAGAAGTTTTGTAACGAAGTCCAGATAGTGGGAATATCAAAAGATTAATTAAAGAAAACCACATATCTCAAGTTCATTAACCTGGCACTTTTCTATGTATGGGAAGATGCAAGAGTCTGGGCTCACTGAAGTCATCCCTTTGACATGCAGCTTAGCTATCTGGGGCCAGTATCCTGTGCTCTCCCATCCTGAGTCCGCTCAGGGCTCAACAAGGTGGCTGCAGTGGCTGATCATGGCTGCAACATCCTTTGTTTACTGATAATGGCAGGCAGCATTCTTAGTCCACAGTATCCAGAAGCAAGTGGGGTACTGGTATGGAGCAGAGGTGCCTAAAAGAAGTCATCCTATCATTGTAAACTTCCAAACAATACAATTTATTGACTACTCTTTTACTGGAATGATTTTAAAAATTGAAAATAAAAGCAATATGTACTCAATGTATAAAATTAAGAAGAGAGAAAATAATTTATGCTGTCTTTAAGCCCTCTATCCAGAAATAACTACTGTTAACATTGTGACTTTTCTGTATTTTTTTGCTTAAGCCTTTACATGGGAAAAAGTAAGAATAAACTATATTCTATCCTGCTCTTCCCCCTCTACCCCCGACTCTATTTCTTTTGTGCATTTGAAAGTTATTTAGCTTCTTCTCATCCAGGACAAACTAGCATTTAAGGTATTAAAAAAAAACAACACAACTTGAGAATAAATAATAAAAATAAGAAAGCTTCAATGCAAGTTCAAGGCCTGAACCCCACCTGGGGGAGCAAGGTAGAAGGGAAATTTTTATTGTATATACTCTTTTGTACTTTGTAAATTTTGAAACACATGAATGTATTACCTTCACAACATACACAAAGTTGAAGAACAAAAATGAGGAAAAAAATTCAGTGATTGAAAACACAATGCCAGTTAAACAAAACAGCTGTGTCAACCCAAGGACTGCCAGTGTAGTACCTCTAAGCTTTTGTTACAGGTTCCTTTTGGTTAATTAATTCAATACTGCCTTGGTTCTGCTACATATCTTTTTTATATATGCATACTCTCTCTCAAAAGAGATTGCAAAATTAGGGAGGAAAAGAATGTTACATTTCTTTCGTATCTTCTTCATCGCCTAGGACTTGGAAAACACCTATGATAAGTACTCAATATTTGGAACCATAAAAGTTTAGAATGGAAAAAGACCTTAAAGATCTAGTCCAGCCCTGTCATTTTATAGATGAAAAAAACTGATGCATAGGAAATGTACAAAATTTATCCAACTATCACAGGATAAAAACTGAGGACTTGAGGAAATGAATAAAAACAAAAGAAAAACAAAACTCACAATCACAATTTTAAGCTTTACTATAAAAACAAAAGGTGTCCACTAGAGGGAGCCAATAGTCCATTAACTTGAAGAAGTTCCTATTGGCCCCTTCAAAAGACCTATAGGGTAATTAATAATAAAGACTTTTTCCCAGAGCCACAGAAAATGACTAAAGGGCCATATGCCTCAATCAATGTAAATTTGGATTTCTTTCACTAGAGGTACAAATAGAGACTTTTCAAATCTGCAGCATTAAAAAAATGTTATTAGCATATAGTAAAATTGATTCTTTTTTTCTTTTGTGTGTGTGTGTGTGTGTGTGTGTGTGTGTGTGTGTACTGCTCTATCAATTTTAACACACATATACACTTTGTAAAACCACCATCACAATCAGCAAACAGAATAGTTCAATTATTCACAAAAAACCTCCCTCCTGCTCTGACTTAGTCACACCTCCCACTGCACTGGATACGCACAGATGCGTTCCATATACATGTTCAGTGTTTATCCATTCACCCATAGGAACATTTGAATTAACAGAGCTGCTATAAATATTCAGGTACGGAAGGGTAAGCTGGGACGAAGTGAGATGATAGCATTGACACATATACACTACCAAATGTAAAATAGCTAGCTAGTGGGAAGCAGCCACATAGCACAGGGAGATCAGCTCGGTGCTTTGTGACCACCTAGAGGGGTGGGATAGGGAGGGAGACGCAAGAGGGAAGAGATGTGGGAACATATGTATATGTATAACTGATTCACTTTGTTGTAAAGCAGAAACTAACACACCATTGTAAAACAGTTATACTCCAATAAAGATGTTAAAAAAAAAACATTTAAAAAATATATATTAAAAAAAAAAAGAACCAATCTTTGGCTTTCTAGATCCTCTTTTGCATGCTTATTTTTCTGAGTCATAAATTTTGGCTTTTATCCTTATTATAAAAGCCACTTTACTTTTTTTGGCTTTATTTTCCTGTTCTTTTTTAAACTTCTTGAGATAGACTCTTAGTGCATTGATTTTTAACATTTATTCTTGTCTAATAGGAGCATTTAAGGCTATAAATTTTCCTTCAAGCATGGCTTTAGCTGCATCCCCAAAGTTTTGATATATACTATTTTTTTTTTTTTTTTTTTTTTTTTTTTGTGGTATGTGGGCCTCCCTCTGTTGTGGCCTCTCCCGTTGTGGAGCACAGGCTCCGGACGCGCAGGCTCAGCAGCCATGGCTCACGGGCCCAGCCGCTCCGCGGCATGTGGGATCCTCCCAGACCGGGGCGCGAACCGGGTTCCCCTGCATTGGCAGGCAGACGCGCAACCACTGCGCCACCAGGGAAGCCCCTGATATATACTATTTAAAAATAATTTAACTTAAAAATATTTTCTAATTTTTATTATGATTTCTTCTTTGTCCCATAGGTTCTTTAGAAAAATACTGTTTAATTTCCAATTAGTTACGCTTATCTTTTTGTTATTGAGTTTTAGCCTAATTGCATTGAAGTGAAAAAATATCCTCTATTAGATTTTTTTTTTCCTCTATTAGATTTTAATCCTTTGAAAATGTTGAGATTTAAACAGTTTAGCATATGCTCCATGTGTCACTATGTCCTGAAAAAGATTGTGTATTTTGCAGCTGTTGAGTGCAGTATTCTACATTTGTTCATTAGGTTAAGTTTGCAAATAAGGCATTGTTCATACCTTATTATATATTATTCTATATCATTACTAATTTTTAAATATATTTCTTTTGTTATTGTCTGAAAAAAGGATGTTTTAATCTCCCACAATGATTGTGAATTTTGCTTTATATATTTTAAAGCTATATTATTCTGTGCACATAAATTAAAAATTATTGTATCTTTCTGGAATATTAAACTTTTCATTATTATGAACTATCCCTCTTTATCTATGGCAGTACTGATAATGCTTTTTCATCCTAAGACATATTATGTCTAATATTAATAGAGCAATATTAGCTTTCTTTTGGTTAGTGTTTGCATGCTCTTTTTGAACCCTCTTCTTTTGAATTTGCTGTATCTTCCTTATATTTTAGGTGTGTCTCCTGTAAACAGCCTGTAGCTGGGTTATGTTTTTATCCAGTCTGGGAAACTTTGTATTAATTAGAATATTTATCATGTTTACAATGAATGATGTTGTATATTATAGGTTACTTTTGTCATGTCATTTTATTTTCTCATTTTCATTATCTCATTATACAGTTTTTCATATTCTTCTAGTGGTTACTGTGGAGATTACAGCGACATTCCAGATGTGTCAAAGTCCAATATTAATTGGTTGGTCTGCTTCTTTCTGCTGCACTCTGCTTTCTGTCCCTTCTTTGTCCTCTGCCCTTGATTGTTGAATGTATTTAACCAGGTGTCCTGGCTGGGCCAGAGCTGAGGCTCAAACTGTCCAGCAAGTAGAGTCCGTGCTTCTTCAGGAATCTCTTTATGGCCCTGATTTTCAGCTGGGGGCAAACACCCGACCTTTGTCTACAACTGACACCCAGACGTCTACAGGCCCATGTGACATACATGACGGGGTGGCAGATCGAGGTCAGTTTTCGGTGAGCGCTATCGCGCCTCCCAAGAGAAAGTGCACCACAGGGAGGAGGAGATTGGGTGAAACACACAACCCCCCCTCCAGGTCGAGTTTCCAGAGGGTGTGGCACTTAGACCCACCCTCACCAAGACACACCCGGCCACACTCATGGTGTGGCCTGCAGGACTAGCTAACTCTGGGATGTGCGGGGGCCCCTCCCCGAGGTGCCATCAGGGCGGTAGGTTCTCTGCTGTTTCTGGGTGTCACTGACTGGGAGGAAATTGCAGGGCCTGACATGCAGGCAGAGGAAGATCTGGCCTACCAGGTGGAACACTGGTGGCCCTGCCAGTCCTCCACGGAGGGTGGGTGGCACCTGGCCTCCTGTGCACGGTGCCCAGAATCACCCAGGACCGCTGCGTGAGGCCTGATGTCAGTGTTCGAATGATTGCTTTCATACCAGCGGAGAAGCCAGATCCTTGGGTGGTTTGTGAAAAAAAAAAAAAAAAAAAAAAAAAGACCACAATCTAAACTACAAAAAACAAAAAAACAAAAAAAACCCAAGTAGGGAATGTTTGTCCTAGGGATTGTAAGATAGGGGCTTGGAAATCGCCAGGCCGCAAGCTTCTCGACTTGAATCCACAGACTTGAGGCGGACGTTCTAGGCAAACCTTCCAGGAATCTAATCAGAGTCACACTGAGTGCCTGTCAGTCATTTTTCTGTAAATGTCTGCCCCTTAAAGACAACGTCTTGCTCGGTTGTGACATCTCTCAATGCACCCGTGTCACAGCCGCCCTGGTGAAGCTCGTTTCTGGAGAAGAAGGTCCCTCAAAGCCGCTGCGAAGTCATCGGCTCCCAGACCCTCACAGATGTCCCCGGAATCTCACTGAGGGACGTGGGGACCTGGGGCACACACCATGGTACCCAGAAGTGCCAGCCCCTCCGCGAGATCACACCAGCCACAGGAGGCAGGAAGCCTGTGGGTCTGAGCCCAGGTGCTGCGGGGACAGAGCCTTTGCCCCAGAGGAGAGGGGTGAACAGACTGCAGGTGTGACAGACGCAGCCTGATAGCTTTTAGCCGCCCCCTGCATCTGTTCACGGCTGGTCAGGAGCCCCCTGTGGTACGTTTTATGCCTGTGAGACGTTCGAACCACCTTTGCAGCCCCCTCGTCCTGGCCCCAGTCCCTAAATACCAGAAAAACCCCACGCCCGTCTTCCCCTGCAATCTCAAGACATTTGGGGACCTGCTTGGGGAGCCTGCCCGCTCTCCCCAGGAAGCCTCCTTGTGTGAGTGAAGAACCTTCTACACCTTCTTGGCGTGTGTGGGGTTTATCGTTTAAACACCTGAGGCCAGCTTCAGGTGAGACCCACCCTGGCTCCGCAGGTGCCCCCAGCTTAGCCACAGGGAGCATGGCCCTGGGCTCTGGGCTGTTAACTAACTGAGGTCCGGCTGTGAGTGGGGTGCAGGTGGGCCCCTCCCCGCACTGAACTGTGCACACAGCTAGGACTGGGGGCCAAGTGTGCCTCAGAAGACATTTGCATAAAGCTTTCAATTAAACTCGCTGGCTGATAAGGTCATTCACGAGGAACGCTGCTGCAAGCCTTTAGGGGAGCCCATCCTAAAGCCCAGGACCTTGCGTCCTGTGGCGATCAGTCAGTCTGCTAGGGCTGCCGTAGCCAAGTCCCCCATGCTGGGGGGCTCAAAGCAACAGACATCTTTCCCTCGCAGTGCTGGAGCTGATAGTCCAAGGGCAAGGTGCTGGCAGGGCTGGCATCCCTCTGAAGGCTCTAGGGGGGACCGTTCCTGCCACCTCCAGCTCCCGGTCACTCCGTGTTCTACAGGGCAGCATCCTTGGACAGGCGTGAGGAGGGCGCCCGTCCTGATCTCTAAAGAGGTCTGACGGGAAGGTCTGCCCTTGACCCTCCTGCGCTCTGCCCAGCTACAGGGGCTCCAGCACGCAGAGTGGACCAGCCGGCACCCTCCCCTTGCCGGGGGGCCTCCTGTGGAAGCTGCCCATGCCCTGTCTGGAGGCTTCTCTATGGAGTTTGGCCATGGCTTTGGGGAACCGTGCAGCAAAATCCCAGCTCTGGTCCCACACGCCTAGGAACTCGGGGCCTGCTGGCCCCCAAACGAACTGGAACCCTCCTCCTGCATTTCAGCACTGACTAGAGCAAGGCTTCCACAGGCTTCTGAACACAGATCACGGTAAGAAACACGACACCTCACAACCCTCTACACACGTACACTAATGGTTCTATTTCTTTTTGCCGATGCTGTTTATGACCCAGCAAGTCGATTTCACGCCTTCTAATAGATTGCAACTCGAAAAATACTAGACTAAGGAATTCATACCTCGGGAATCTGTTCATTCTTTCAGCGAAAAATGTTGAGGCCCTCCCACACGCCAGGCCGGCTGGACACCTAATACATAGTGCTGAGCTAAGAGGAAATAATCCCCGGCCTCGGGAAGGATACATTTTACAAGAAGATGGGCATTCAGTAAACAAGTGCATTTGAAACCGTAAATTGTATGAAGGGCTTGGGAGAAAAGAGCAGGAGGGACAATTTGGCAGATGTGATCAGTGAAAGCGGCTCTCCAGGCAAAGGGAACTCCGTGTGCCATGGACCTAAGACAGGAGAGAACTCGACAAGTTCAAGGACGAAAACCAAAAGCCAGTGGGCCTGAGCGCAGTGAGCCTGGTGGACGCTGCAGAGCTGCCCCATCCAGCGAGGGAGCGGCCGTCACGGGCACCGCCGAGTGCTGGAATGTGTGTTGAGATGTGTCGTTCCTGGAAAATACACCAGGATTTCCAAGACTTAGGGAAAAAACAATGTCAACTATCTCAGCAACGTTTTATATTGATTTCGTGTTGAAATGATATTATTTTGGATATACTGTATTGGGTTAAATATATTATTGAAATTCATTTCACTTTTTAAAAACTTTGCAGTGTGGCTTCTAGAAATAGAAAATTATACACGCGGCTGGCATTTGTGGTTTGCGTTAGAATTCTCGCAAGGTGCTGCAGATCGCAGAGGCTTAATCAGGGAGGTTATGAAATGACCCGGCCGCTCTTCGAGAGGCAGATTTCAGGAAGCAGTGACACAGAGACTAGAGGGATGTGGATGCCCCACCCGACAGAGAGAGAGAGAGGGAGGGGGAGAGCGCCGACCTGGATATGGGGGCCGTGAGGACGGAGAGAAGGGGATAGTGTCCAGATGTGTCTTGGAGGGCGTGTTCGCGGAACCCAGCACCTACCCTGAGCATCGGGAAAGGAGCCTGTGGCCATCTCCTTAGTCTTATGTGCGTGGCACATAAATCTTGCCTATGTCCCTTAGCGGCATTATTAGCAGCACTACTGCCGCGTCCCTTAGCCTGTTTTGGGACGTGTGCCAACTAGAGCCACCCACTATTACCTGTGAGATACGGGCAGATCCCTCATTTTAGCATTTATGTCAATAATGGGAGCATTTCTGTTTTGAGCCAGAGGGCAAGGGAGCTAATATCCGACATCTTGATCATTCCTTCAAGAGTTTAGTTCATTGCGTATGATCAGTATTTAATATAACTTCATCAGTTATGAAAGCTCTGCTTCTTTAAAAACAATGATTTGCCCTCTCCTGCCATGGAATTCAATGACACCGGAGCCCTGGGAGCCTGCGATGCCGCTCACTCTGTGGTGACGATGGAGTCTCTTCTTCTGCATATTCTTCTCTTTGTAAAACTGCACTTGATTGGGACAAACGCATGGATGAGGTTTTGAAAAATGACCCAAACTCAGCTTTTGGGAGAGAGTAAGATCTCAATATAACCAATCTTTGCAAAGAAGAAAGACAGGAAAGTAATAAGTGACTCACAAGAACACTAGGGTTTGGGACAGGAAGGGCCAAGGGCTCCCCAAATAAGAGGCTTGTTCGGTTGAAAGTGCTAGTGATGGGATCGCCTTCCAACGTGGTCCTAGGAGTCACAATGCTTGGGTTTCGAAGCCTCATTCTACCCCTGTGACACAGGCACGTGAACTCAGTCCTCAAAACAGCTCCCCCTTCCCTGTGTTCCAGACGGGGAAACTGAGGCACGGAGAAGTTAACATATGCAGAGAACTTAGAAGATGACTCAACACGTGGTGAGTCCAATATAAATGGTAGTTATTCGAAAACTGGCAGTTGGCTAAGGGCTACGCACGAGATTAATAGGGGTCATCTCCCAAACTATCAGCAACGGTAGCAAGGTTGCAGGATACAAGGCTAATACACAAAAGTCAACCACTTTCCTATTTACCAGCACAACATGGGCGTATTGGGACTTTCAAAATCGCCCCAGTTGATTCTTACATACAGCCAACGTTGGGAACCCTGGCTCCAGGGCATTAAGGCACCCCTGACCCACCAACCGAGGCCTGGTGAACAGGTGGCTTTAAATGATCATAATATCAAGTTTGCATTATGCTAAGAAAAGTCAGCTATCTTGCTATTTTGCTATCCTAATCATCATAACATTGTACTGCATGGCATAATTTGGAATCTTAATGAGAACTACTTTCTTAGTCTTAATTGGATTCCAAGTTACATTAATTCTTTATAAAAATCTCTCAATATATTATGCTTACTAGGCCAGAAATATTTTGTTCACGCTGCATTTTAAACATGAGAGAGAGAAGGAAAAGAAAAAAGAACAGAGCAGATAGCTCATGTTAAAATACTCTAAAAGGCAAAGGCAGCCCTTCACACACGCCAGCATGGCAGACGTGGATTTAGTCCCAGCTCATGTTGAAGAAACAAGACTTCTTTTTGCAGGAGACGGAAAACAGCCGCCCAGGAAGCAGCGTGACTCGGGGCTCACGACCTGCCCAGCTGGCGACACACCCCCGCCGAGGCCACCTAAGCTCTTTGAGCCCCTGTTTCCTCAGGTCAGGAAAGAGAAGAAACCAGCTCTCACTACCCGTGTGGGGCAGGTGCTGGGCCAGGCGCCTGTGTTTGCAACTTAATGAGATAAATTATAAGATTTGCTTTAACTCAGGTGAAATGGAGGCCCAGGCACATGAAGTAAATCGTCCAAAATCACACAACCAGGAAAGGCAGAGACAGCACTCAAAGCTGGGTGCCTCTGAGGGCAAACTCTTTCTGTCCACGTCACTCTGGCTTAACCATTCCAACTGAGATAAAACACCAGTTCAGACCTGAAGACACCGTGACAAGCGAAATAAACCAGACATAAGAGGACAAATACTGGGTGACCGCTGACATAAGGCGCCTAGAGCAGTCAGATCACAGAGACAGAAGGTAGGATGGTGGGTGCTGAGACGGCGTGGCAGGAAGGGAAGTTAGCGTGTAACGGGGACACTTTCCGTCTGGGAGGATGAAACATTTCCGGAGATGGACACCCAGGGATGCGGACACACACGATGCTACCCAGCTGTCCACTTAAAGGTGGCTAGGATGGTAACTTTTACGTTATGAGTATTTTACCACAATAAAAAAAGATAAAACATATTAAAAAAAACAAAACAGGTGCCGAGAAATGAGCAAATAGAGGGATTGGGCCCACTTTAGGGCATGAAAAGCAGCGGACTGCCTAAGCCCATGACTGCCGGCCCAGCAGCTGGCCCCTCCCACCGAAGGCTGAGACCAGGGATTCGTCCTCCAAGGCGGGAGGGAGAGGAAAGCCAGAGCTCCTGAGGTCAGGTGCCTGGTGACCTGGGACAGCTCCTCAGTAACTTTTCCAAACCCCAGCAGGAAGCCAACGGCATCAGCTGCCACGAGACGCAGCAAGACGCGGCCTTCCTTCAGGCTTACCCCCTCCCCCGGGGAGGACGATCCAGTGGCCAGGGCCAGACGCGCCCCACCGCATCCTGCAGGCCCCACCCCGGACCTCCTGAATCAGAAACCCAGGGAGGGAGCCGGCCATCTGGGCTTTAACATGCCCCCCCACGTGAGTCTGATGGCCGCTGGGGTTTGAGGACCAGCCGCGTGTCTCGCTCCGCATGAGGGAAACACAGTCACCAGTGTACTCACGGAATCGCCAACAGAGCTCTTAGAAAACATTAGAAACGGGGAGACGGGGGGGGGAGCTGTCATGACAAATGTAGACTCAGCGTGGACGGTCTTGGTGACAGTGGCAAACGTTGCCAGAGTGGCCAGGACAGTCAATGTGGTCAGCGGTTCAAGACAGAGACGGGACTCCTAACGCTGGTGGCCGTCCTGCAAAGCCAGGGAGACCAGGGTCTGCCCTCAGGACGGGGCGGATGAGGGAAGGAAAGGTGGGGCCTTGAAAAGGGGGCCCTGAGCAGTGTAAGAAGTGCCCCGGAGTGAAGACCAGTGAGATCACAGCGCCCAGGTCGTAGGGGGCAGGGAGACGGGGCGACAGCCGCGACGTTGGGGGTAGAAGTCGCAGACCGTTCTTCCCAAGGCCACGCGCCCTCGTTCTCAGACCTTGAGCAACGCTGACGGCGAGGGACCCCTTACACGGTCCCGTGTGCGCAGCAGGTGCGTCCCTGGTGGGCACACCGCCAGCGGCCGATGCTGTGTGCTGTCGATTGTCCTGTTGTGGCCTCACCCTTCACCCCTGACCTACTGGATCTGGAGGCAGAGGGGGGTCACTTCCACTGTCTTCGAGCAGAATGTTAACATTCCCAAGGCAGGACTTCGGCTGGTGAGACTTGTGTGTTTGGGACCTGCTGGCCCTCGTTCTCTTGGAAGGGGATCCTGGCGCACCTAGGGGTGCACCCCTGCTCGCACCGTGATGGACAGGGCGCCGGAGGGCTGTCGCCTGGGGCCACCTCAGGGATTACAGGAGCTGGGCCGGGGAGCACCTGAGTGAAGGTCAATGGGTCACATCTTATAATCCAGAAAATCCAGTTTCATGTCGCTCTTTTTTCTTCTTTCGATCTTCCTGAGGCTTAGAGAAAAAGGCTTCTCTGAAGTCCAGCCTGGTCTTAGTCACACTCTGGGGATATGAAGATACAGTCATAAGTCCCTGCGTGGCTGAATAAGTATAAGAACGCATACAGGTTAAAAGTAAAAGGATGGAAAAGATACAGGATGCAAATCTAGTCCTAAGAAAACTAGAGTGACTATTTTTTAAATTAATTAATTAATTAGTTTTTGGCTGCGTTGGGTCTTCGTTGCTGCGCGCGGGCTTTCTCTAGTTGCGGCGAGCGGGGGCTACTCTTCGTTGCGGTGCGCCGGCTTCTCGTTGCGGTGGCTTCTCTTGTTGCGGAGCACGGGCTCTAGGCCGCGCGGGCTTCAGTAGTTGTGGCACGTGGGCCCAGTAGTTGTGGCTTGCGGGCTCTAGAGTGCAGGCTCAGTAGTTGTGGTGCACGGGCTTAGCTGCTCCGTGGCGTGTGGGATCTTCCCGGACCAGGGCTCGAGCCCGTGTCCCCTGCATTGGGGGTGGGGACCTGGGTTCCACTGCACCACCAGGGAAGCCCCTAGAATGACTATCTTAATGTTAGGCAAAGTGGACTTCAAAACAAGAAAAATCGAGAAAAAGTACTTCAAAACATTTATTTTGTTCACAGATCTGCAGTTTGGGCCAGCAGATCTCAGAGGCGGTGGACGGCCCTGCCCCAGCGGGTGTCAGTTGTGGCAGTTCATGGTGGGGACTCGAGTCCTCTGGGGGGATCTTGCCCACTCACGGGGCTGGCAGGCGATGCTGGCTGCTGGCTGGGGCTGTGGCTGCGGGGGGAAATGGGGTAGACGGACCCAATCCACTCTGCCTTCCACAGATGCATTTGGCTGCAAGGAAAGAGGCTTCAATTACTCAAAGAAGAGTGGCTGAAATTATATGGACTTTGCTGTGGAGGGAGGGAGTTGCAGGGTGAAGGAATTCAGTGGCTCAGTGAATCCCAGGCTCTTGTCCAGACCTGGGAAGGGTCTGATGTTTTATCTACTTGCAGAGTCGCTGTTTCATGAACGCTGGCTGCCACGGCTCCTGACTTCACACAACAAGATCTCAGGATGAGAAGGGAGACAACCAAGGTCTCTTCAGGCTAAACTGCAATCCCGAGCTGGAGAACTGACATGGTCTTGAGTGAAGAAAATACAGGTGAATTACTGATACTGGTCCGCAAGCAAGTCCTTTTTTTTTTATCAGAAGGTCAATCTCTTCTCGCAAGCTCCACGCTGGTGCTCCCAGGTTCCAACGCGAAACCGTGGCTCCGTTGGTTCTGTTTCTCCAGGGAATCCTGACCGGTACGGGCACGTGAAGACAGCAACGGTTCTGTATCCGGGCGGGCTCCCCGTTTCGTAGCTATTTCTCTGGATGGCGGGAGGCGTGCATGAAGCCTGAGGAGCCACAGGACTCGGGAGACGTGGCCCCGGGGACCCTCACTCTCACGCTAGGACACTGGCCGGGACCCTCTGCTTCAGTTCTGTCCCGTAGGTCGGGGCTGAAGGGCAAAAGGAGGGAGCAGGTCGGCCACAGCCAGGCTCTCGGAAATGGGGCTCCCCACCTCCACGTGCGCATTCCCAGGCCAGGCCAGGTGCCCCAAGGGCCAGGCTCTGTCCCCTGTGCCTCCTGCCTTCCTCTGCTGAGCAGAGGAAGCAAGCACACACGGCAACATACTCCTTCTCACAACACCGGCCTGCCCGGTAGCTTCGGCCCTTAGTGTACCTCGGTTGGAAGACTTTACTGCTCAGAGTGGACGAGGCCAGGCCCCCAAGATGCAGAGCTGGCAGGCCAGGGAGACGGGGAGTGCCCTCAGCTGGGAGCCCAGCCACGCGGAGGGTTTGCCTGGGGAGTAGATCAGCGTCAGGGGCAGGACTGAGGCGTCCACCTCCTAGAACCTGGCGCTGAGAATCCGTGGGACCGGTGGATGCAGGGCAACTTCCTGCCGACGCCTGTCGACCTCCACAGGTGGGTCTTGGCTTCAAAAGAGACTAGAACTTAGAGACGATAATCTCATCTCACCCAGCGTGCCCTCGACGGAGCTGTGCTGTCACTGAGGCAGCTCAGTTGAGATTTCCACACTGTGACGTGTTTAGAATCAAAGCCACTGATTCGGAAGAAATCCTCCGAAACCTTACGTGGAACAAGCCCGCCCGCTCCGTTACTTTGCACAGGTTCCCTAACCTCCAACACCAGAGGGCCGGTGGGTATGTGCGCGCTTCACTCTGCTTCTGGGAGAAAAGAAAAGTACTCAGAAGTCTTCAGCAAGGTGAAGCACAAAACCAGAGAGCCGTAAGGAACCTGCTGGCAGGAAGATTACGGTGGATAAAGGGGTTTCTCAGACCCAAGTCGGTAACTAGCAGAGGTGAGAACCAACTCATTCTTTCACTTGAAGGGCCTTTGGCCGTTCAGCTGCTGAGTCCAGGAGACTCAGGGGCCCCTCTCTCCCACAGTGTAAGTGGTCCTGCTCCCATCGGCCCAGGCATGGGAACGGGGGCCAGGGAGGTGAGGGAAAGGGCACGGAGATGCACGCGATGAAGCACGCCCAGAATCCTCCCCGCCATCCTCGGAGGCCGCCCCTCCCCCCCTCCCTCCCTCCCTCCCTCCCTCTCCAGCCCCCAAGAGGGCCTTCAGGGTCCCAAAGCTCAGGTGCAGGTAAGTCTGTGGCTCTCCTCCTCCACCCAGCCCCCATCCCAGCCTGTCCATGGGCCACGGCAGCCTCGGCTTGCTCTGGCCTCCGTTTCTCTTTTACAACAGCCTGGCAGCTCCGAACATGGCACTTACTTGCTATGCTTTTTGTGACTTCTGTTTGTGAGTCAGCGGCTCCGCAGAGCAGAAGATGCTGCGGGGAAGAGCTTCCAGGTCAGGGAGGCGCTCACCCACGGGCTGCCCGGTCTGAAGTGACAGCTGCCTTCCCTTAACACGCAGCTCTGTCCACACAGCCCCCAGCCCCCCATCGAGGTCTCCCAAAGTGTCCTTCATGCCCATCAGGCAGCGGTTAGAGAGCAGACGAGGGCTACGTGACACAGCATCCTGCCTCTGAGGACCCGCCCACTCAGCCCCGCGTCTGGATGCAGAGCTGACGGCCTGCAGATGGAGGAGGACGATTTAATACCTGCTCCTCCCCGGCAGGAGTGAGGACCCAGGCGGGGCACCGACGCCACCCCCCTCTCGCCGGCGCCAGCAGGGGCACATTCCGCGCGGTAGGAAATGCCTATTTTCAGGCAGCAATAGCCTTGGGACGCAGGACTTTGGGGTTAGACCACCCTGATTGCAAACCCTACGCTCAGAAGGCTCAGCTGGAGGGCCGGGAAGCCGGGGGGCTCCAGACCCCGGGGTGGAGGACGGGCCCAGCGGCAATGTCCACCTGGACCGGGCAGCTGGTCACCTGAGGGCAGGGGGTGACGAGGCCGGTGGGGGACCCCGCAGGGGTGCCGAGGGGCCCTGCGCCGGGTGACACCTCATCCTGGTCCCTTCAGACGCATCCAGGCAGGAAGCTTCCGAGGTGCTCAAGGCAGCGCTGGCCCCCTGTGGAAGGTCCCTGCACGTCTCCCTGAACTAGCTTCCCAGCCAGCAGGTTCCCGGCAGCGCGTGCAGCAGCAGCGCTAAAATCCATTTATCGCTGGCTTTAGCTCCACCGATGCCCCCGCTGTGCGGTAGGCACCCTTCTCACCTTGCTACAGGCGAGGAAACTGAGGCTCAGAGACCGTGCGTGGCCTGCCCAGGGCCATGCAGCCAGCGGAGGGCCGACCAGAGCTCCGGCCGTGGGCGCGGCCCTGCCCCCCACTCACCTCCGTGCTGGCTCCTCCCCTAACCCCACCCTCTCCTGTGATTCCCGCAGCGTTCGTTACAGTGAGTCTTAAGGAGGAGCGCCAGTCCTCTGACTTTGTTTCCTCCTTCAACCTCGTGCTGGCCGCTCTGTGTTTCGCCTCTTCTCAGACCAGCACTGGCCCAGGCCCCCTGCACCGCACCCTCTGGCCAGGCCCGGCGCCTGCCTGCCCATCCTCCAGCAATAGCGGCCGCTGTACAGACCGGTGCCAGCCCACAGCCTGGCGAAGCTCTTGTTTTGTCTTAGTCTCTGGCTTCCCCCCAGCAGACTGCGGGTTCCTGCGGGACCGCCGTGTGGGAGGGGTCCCTGTCCTAGTCCTTCGTTCCTTCATTGCCCCCTCTTGCCCAGCCGGGAAGCAGTACCTGTTCTTTCATACCTCTTCCCTCTGGACTCCTCGGGCTCCTCTTAAGGAATTAACCACCTGGTAGGACTTTACCTGTTAGGAATTAACCGCCTTGTCTTGTTCTACTTAATAATTCTTTCTAGAATTCCCTGGTGGTGCAGTGGTTAGGATGCCACGTTTCCACTGCGGGGGGGCACAGGTTCAATCTCTGGTTGGGGAGCTAAGATCCCGTAAGCTGCAGGCCCCCCCCCAAAAAAAATTCTTTATATTAAAATACCCCCGTTCAAATAACCAGTACAGGTTCTGTCTCCCAATTGGACACTGACAGCCCCCCGGCAGAGCTCAAGGCTGGCAAGAGGGGGGAATGTCTCTGCCAGACTCCCCGCCCCAGGGCACAAAGCAGAGTGGGGACAGGGGGGTGGGGGATGGGGTGTGCCTGTGGAGATAAGGGACAATCACTCAACAACGAACTGAGGGTGAAATAAAGATATTTTCAGATGAAAAGAGTGAGTTTTTTTCCATCAGCAGATCATCACTAAAGCAAATTCTAAAATAACATACTTCAGGACAGAACGAAATGATCCCAGATGGAAGTCTGAAATACGCAAAGAAAGGACGAGCAAAAATAATGATAAATATTGGGATAAATCTAAAAGGACATGAAACAATGCTATCTTATGAGGTTAAAAAAAAGGAACATGCAAGTCAGATGCGGGGGGGAGCTATGGACAGAACCGTATTTCCCCAAAATTCACACGTTGAAGCCCTACTCCCACTGTGATACCATCTGGAGGCAGGGTCTTTGGGAGGTGATTAAGTTATGAGGGGCCCTCATGACGGGATCAGTGCTCTTATAAGAAGAGACCCCAGGGAATTCCCTGGCCGTCCAGTGGTTAAGACTCTGCCTTCCAGTGCAGGGGGTGCGGGTTCGATCCCTGGTCGGGGAGCTAAGGTCCCACATGCCTCGTGGCCAAAAAACCAAGACATAGAACAGAAGCAGTATTGTTAACAAATTCAATAAAGACTTTAAAAATGGTCCACATCCAAGAGTAAATCTTAAACAGAAAAAGAAGAGACCCCAAACAGCTCTCCCTCTCCCCCCGCCCTGCCATGTGAGGACACAGTGGGAAGGCGGCCGTCTGCAAACCAGGAAGGGGGGCCCCACCAGAATCCAGCCACACTGGCACCCTAATCTTGGACTTCCAGCCTTTAGAACTGTGAGAAAATACATTTCTGCTGTTTAAGCCACGTAGGCTGTGGTACTTCATTACGGCAGCTGAGCTAAAACAGGGATAAATGCTGCAAAGACCCTTGTATTGTCCTGAAGGAGTGAGGAGACAGGGCTGGCACCCAGGCGGCGTGAACCTGTACATCATCCCAAGTGAACTGGCCACTAGGGTTCTGACTGGTCCATGTGTGTCATAAAACAAATATTTTTATTACCTCTGCGGAAAATTGACTAACTTTAGACTTTGATAAATTAAGCTTTCATATTGTAATTCTTAGAGTAATAACCCATTAAAATTTTTCCATTTAAAACACAAACTGTCAGAATGAGGAAAAAATCCAAATATTTGCTAACAAGAGACATATCTAAAACATAAGAATACAGATGTTGAAAGTAAAAGGACAGTAAAAGATGCAACAGGAAGATGTTAATCAAAAAAAAAAACGCCACTGGAGCATTATAAATATTAGACAAAATAGATTTAAGGCAAAGATAATCACCAGAACGAAGCTCGTGTCATAATGATAGAAGCTCTTTCAGTAGAACAATGTCAGTTTGGTTAAAAGAACAGGTTCCAGAGTCAGTCTGTTCAAATTCCAGCTCGGCTACTTACTATACGTGTAATCTTCAGCAAATTGCTTAGTCTCTGTATTTTTCAGTTTCCACACGTAAATGGGATACTAGTAGTAACTACCTTGTAGGATGGTTAAGAGGATAACAGAGTTAGCATATATTTAAAGCACTTAGAACAATGCCCGCCATGTATGTAGACAGTAGGCATTACACACATAGGGCGTGAAATTACAAACCCTAATAACATGCATCAAAATATGTGAAGAAAAGTTTAACAGAACTACAAAAATGAATAGATACCAGTCCAAATTCTCAATGGGCTATTTTAAACACATCCTCTGAGTGATTAAAAATTCAGTAGCAATATGGAAGAGTTGACAATACAAAAAGTCAATGGACACATAAAACACTGCATCCAATAACCTATATGTTATTTTCCAAAATTTGCCGTATACTGGGTCGTAAAGTGAATCTCATCAAATTTCATACAAAGCATGCGTGAAATCATGAGAAACATGTTCTAGAACTACATGCAATAAAGCTAGCAATCAAAAACAAGCCAAAAAACCTAGAAAATCCTCATTTGGAAATTAACATTTCTAAATAATTCACACAAATTGGAAAATATCTTGAACTGATGCACCATCACTCCGCACTGTACAGAGGAGGGAACTAAAGAATCGGTCATGTGAGTAACTTGCCCAAGGCCACAGAGCCAGAGGCAGGATCTGAACCCCAGAAGCCTGATTCTAGAGCCTCACTCTTCACTGTCGTACTTTACTGTTTCCCTTAATTGTAGAAAAATAAGGTGAATGTTATGATGGCCAGCAGCAGCCTTTCATCTCTGTGTCACCATGTCCAGCATATCAAAAGGCCTTTATACATCTAAAAATAATTGATCAGTTTTTTTAGGTAGGTGAACATTTACTTGGCTACAAAATTGACAGGTACTGAAAGGGGAACGTAGCAGAGATTCCCCTCCCCACCCCCCCAGTCAGCCGGGGGCCCTCCAGAGGTAATGCTGTCACAGTCTTATGGGTCCTTTCAGAAATATTTTATGCGCATATAAACAGACATATTTTTTTTCTTTTTATCTAATGAATAGCATATATGCACATTTTTCTGCTCTTTGTTTCTTCCCTTTAATGATATATCTTGAAAATCACATTGATGCATTTGAAACATCCTCGTTCTTTGTACAGTTGCAGAGTATTCCATTGTGTATATACTATAATGTAATCCATATTCTGTTGCTAGAACAGTAGGTTGTCTCCAATCTTTTGTTATTTGAAACCATGCTGTGGGGAATATGTCATTTTGCACATGTTCAATTAAGTCTGAAATACCTATCTGTCCCAGTTACTGGAATCTGTCTCAGTTCCTAAAGACGTATAACCAGTTACACCAAATCTGAGTAACCTAAAATGATGCCATTTATTTTTGCTCACAGATCTGCAGTTTTGCCCTGAGGAGCTCAGTCGGCATGGATGTCCCTGCCTCAGCAGGTGTCAGCTGTGGCAGTTCATGGCGGGGACTCTGAAGGGGTCTTGCCCACTCACGGGGCTGGCGGCTGATGTTGGCTGCTGGCTGGGACCATGGCTGGAACCAGACTTTGCAGGTGGCCTGGGCTTCCTTACAACATGGTGGCTGAGCCCAGAGGTGGGTTCTGAGGGAGAGCCAGGCTTCTTGCCTTTGTGACCTTGCCTTGGAAGTCAGGCCTGCAGTGAGGCAGCCCCCAAGTCCCATCAGCTCCAAGGGGAGGGAAACAGAATCCACCTCTTAACAGTGGAGGGGCAAAGTGCTGGAGAACGTGGGGCTGGAAATACTGTCCTCACACTTTTGGAAAATCCACTCTAGATGTGGATTTGCTTGATCACGCGTATGTACAGTCTTTTTGGTTTTTTTTCTTTTTTGTCCTTCTTTGTTGGCATTGCCTACCATTATTACTATTATTATTATTATTATTATCATCTTGGCTGTGTTGGGTCTTCATTGCTGTGCGCGGGCTTTCTGTAGTTGTGGCGAGCGGGGGCTACTCTTTGTTGCAGCGCGCGAGCTTCTCATTGCGGTGGCTTCGCTTGTTGCGGAGCACGGGCTCTAGGCACGTGGGCTTCAGTAGTTGCGGCACGCTGGCTCAGTAGTTGTGGCTCGTGGGCTCTAGAGCGCAGGCTCAGTAGTTGTGGCGCATGGGCTTAGTTGCTCTGCGGCATGTGGGATCTTCCCGGACCAGGGATCGAACCCGTGTCCCCTGCATTGGCAGGCGGGTTCTTAACCACTGCGCCACCAGGGAA
>NC_041226.1:4676813-4684092 GCF_002837175.3 Physeter macrocephalus | reverse complement strand
AGTGAATCAGTTATACATATACATATATCCACTCTTTTTTAGATTCTTTTCCCATACAGGTCATGACAGAGTACTGGGAAGGGTTCCCTGTGCTATACAGTAGGTCCTTATTAGTTATGTATTTTATATATAGTAGTGTGTATATATCAGTCCCAATCTCCCAGTCTATCCCTCCTCCTGCCCCCGGTTTCCCCCCTGGTAACCATGTTTGTTTTCTACATCGGTGACCCTATTTGTTTTGTAAATAAGTTCATTTGTGTCATATTTTAGATTCCACATATAAGCGATATCACATGATAATCTGTTTTTCTCTGTCTGACTTACTTCACTCAGTATGACAATCTCTAGGTACAGTCAGTGTTGACAGATGTTTGCTAAGTGCCCGTTGGAGAATGTGTCCCAGTTCACTCCTAACAGCAGGGCGCGAGAAACATGCAGGACGGACTGAGGGGAAGGACGGGTGAGCGGATGAGCCGCAGGAGTGAAGCTGGTGCACCGTGTGGCCACTGGGGGGCGGAGCTTCCCCGGCGAAGCGCAGGGCGGCGCCCTCGGGAGGCCCCCTAGCACTTGGTGACGCGCGCTTAGCAGAGGGAGGCCGGAAGCCCCCCGCATCCGGTCCGTACTTCGGGGTCACACCGCACGGACGCCTCGGTGGACGGAAAGGGGGAGCCGGGATCACAGATCTCCGTTTCTCTAGCTCATCTGTACAGGGGGCGTGTGTTCCCCGTGGAGAGTCCTCCCAAAACCGCAGGACCGGGACTCAGAACCCACCTGTCTTCTGCAGGGGCCTCAGGGGGTGCTGCAATTCCTTTAAAGGCAGGTTTCCAAACGGCCTCCGTGTTAAGCCGGGGGTCGCTCCGCCCCGGGAGAACAGGAGATGCTGTTCTGCGGGCCAGAGACCCGTGCGGATGCTGAGACCCGCGCCCCGGCTGTCGCCCAGGTGATTCCAGGGGCGCCGCTCCTCGCCCCGCCCTGCCGCGTGCAGAATCCTCGGTCGCTTCCAGGGACCCCAGACCAGAGACCCCGAGGCCACGGGGGCTGTGGGCTCCGGGCGTGGCATCCTACGGGCAGCAACACCCACTCTGCAAACATCTGCCCACACGGTCTGTTTGCGGAACCTCACAGCCTGAGATGCAGGCCCGCCCTGGTGTCATCGTCATACAGATGCCTGTTCCTGACAGACCCACTCCTGCCCTCCAGGCCTGCCGAGTCTGCCCTCCAAAACACCCACCTTCCCGTCTTCCTGCCCGGCCCAGAGCGCGGAGGGGGCCCGTGCACGAGCTGTGAGCGTTTCCCACGGGCGGAACCCACCCGCGGGCGAGGCCGGCCGGCCGGATCCGCTCCCCAGGCAGGTCCACGGCCAGCTCCCCGCCTCCCTAGAAGCCGCTCCTCAGACGCTGGCAGGGCACGAAGCAGGACGTCTTGACAACGCGGCAGCTTTGAGGTCAGGACGATTCCATTGCGCGTAAACTTTCCAAAAACTTGAGGAGATGGGTGTGTGCACCCCCATCCCGTGGGAATGTCCACGTCCACCACCGAGACCCGGGCGGGGCTCGGGACCTGCTGGAGCCAGGGAGGGTTCCGGGAAGCAGCACAGCGCCTCGGGACATCCAACAATTTGCATTTAGTGCGAAGTAGGGGACGAGCAGCCCTCTTCGGCTGAGCCCTGCCGCCTACCATGAGGAGGCCATGTTGCCACTTGCACGGACTCGTCTAGTTCTGGGGTCCATTTGTGCCCCAGCCCCTCGCTTCCCACCTTGCAGTTCAGCCTCAGTCCAGCAGCGGTGAAGGCTGCCCAACGAGTCCTCCTGCAAATTCCTCCAACGCCTGGGAAGGCGGGGGAGCGGAGTCCCAGCGGGAAGGCCTGGTTTGAACCTCAGTCCTGGGACCCTGGGCGGGTCACGTGGCCTCACTTTTCTCACCTACGAAATGGATCACAGTCCCCACTGCACAGAATCGCTGTGTTCAGTCAGCACATGCAGCCACCCTAGCGTGAGGCCTGCCCGGGGGGGCAGAAGGGGGGGTCAGCCCCGTGCCAGTCCCGCCACCCTGGCCCTGCCCTGGCCTTACAGCTCCCAGCCCTGACGCCGTCGTCCAAACGGGAGAGGCAGGCGTTCTGGCCACGCTCACGGCGGAGAGGGGTCACGTGAGACTCAGCACCAAGGCTGAAGGGGCTCACGGGCCTCCCTCCAGCTTCCCCCTCCACGCTCTGCTTCTCCAGCTGACGCGGACGGGCCCTTGGGGACGCGGCGATTGCTTCTCCTGCATCACCTGTGTTGGGGGGCAGGCCGTCAGGCCCCGAGTGCCGGCTCCACCAGGGCCCGGCCCCGCCTGGCTCTCTGCCGGACTAAACGGATGCTGGACTTCGCCCTGACCCCTGTGCTGGTGGCTCCAGGCCACGGAGGGGCGGGATGCCCTCCTCCCCTTGCCGTGGCTGGCCCCTCGCTGCCCCCATCCACATCCACTAAGGAGTCTGAACACGGGGAAGCCTGCCTCCTCCCCTCCCAGTTCCGAAGCGAGGCCGCTGTGCTAACCTCCTTCCGCGGCTGCTTTCTGGCGGTGGCCTCGGCACAGACTGCCGCTCCCTCCCTCGCCCGCCGCGAGGCTGGGTGTGCGTCCAGCGGGCAGGGCGGGGAGGGGTGGGTGGGCTCCGGCAGGCTCCCTGGGCCCCCGGCTGAGCACAGGCAGAGCTGGAGGGCCCGCCGGGCGCTAATCAGTCTCTCTGACCGCTTGTCTTAGCAGAGGGCACATAAGCATGTTACTAGGTGTGGGGCTGACTGGAGGATGTTTATTCTGTTTCCCATTTAAAGTCAGTTGCCAAATGGGAAAGGACAACCTGGGGCACTCCCCATCCCCGGACCGGTGGTTAGGGACCCACCCGCCTGGGTCAGCTCTGCAGACCACCTGCACGGCGAGGTGGGGCGAGGAAGCCCCCTGCCCCCCTTCCCCGCCCCGCGTGACGGGCCAAGACCCACAGCAGCATCTTTGTAAGACACGCGACCCAAAGGAAATCAAGGAAGCGCTTGGCCCTCTTTCACGCCGCCTTTGACGCTGCCCGTCCCCGCGGGGCCGAGGCGTAGGGCACCCCCCGCCATCATAACCTGCCCCGCAAGCTGGTTTTATGGGCCATGAAGGGAGATAAGGGAACCTTTAAGAGTGGGGTGCTCACAACCCCAGGAGAGAAGTCCCGGGAGCTTGGGGCCAATTCACACACCTGCGTGCATCCCGCCACCTTGCTCCCACCCCAAGGACCCCACGGCGGTAGAAACAGAGCAGAGAATCAGACCAGCATCTCCCAGTCCAGCCCCGGGAGGACGAAGCCCTGTCCAGTGAGTGGCGTCAACGGGGACAGCGCCCAGGCAAGGAGCGGGCCCCAGCGTTTGTCTTCGCAGCTGCTGAGGCCAAGAGCTCCAGGGCTCCTGACGTACCCGCCCCGGGACCGTAACACCTCCCGGGGGCTTTGGGAAGCCAGGGCCCATCGACATAAACAAGTGCGAAGCCTGGTGGAGGCGCCGAGCCGCAGGCAGGTTTGGGAACGAAGGGACAGCCGCCCCGAAAGGGACGTGGCGCTGGGCCACCGGATGTGAAATTAGGGAGGGCGATTCTGCCTCCCTGCACCTGGGGGCCAAAGACGAAGACGGCCAGGAGGGACTCAGCCCTCCCCTGTGCACCAGGGCTGCGCAGGGCCTCCTTCGGGCGCTAGAGTGACAGACGGCCGCTTCCTGTGGCCTGGGGCCCAACGTCCGGTCCCTTGGGTGCCTCAGCCCGCTGAGCGACAGCCTAGGTCACTGCAGGTGGCACCTCTGGGCTCCTGTCCACCGTGTACGGGCAGGCGCTGACCTGGTGTTTCTTGAACTTCCGTGTCCCTAGGAATCACTTGCGTGACGGGATAAACTCTGGGTTCCAGAGTCTCGTGCTCAAGGTTTGGGAGAGGGCCCGGAAATCTGCATTTTAACGCGCATCCCAGGTAACTCTGAGGCGGGTCGGGTGAGGACTGCCCTGGGAGAAAACCCCGACTCTGCTGGTAGGACAGGGGAGGGGCGTCTGGCCTGGCTCCTCCCCCCGCATTCAGGAGCACCTTGGCCGGAGGCCCGGCTGAGTCCTCTGTTAACTGCCTCGGGCCCCTGTGCCCCCAGCGTTGCCTCAGAACCCGCTGTGGCCGCCAGCTGGCCGCTGGGGCCCGGGGTCGGGGGGGGGGTGGGGGGGGGGAACGTCCTGCACGCGATTACGAGAATTCCCCGCAGTGACTCACTCAGTTCTGCCTCAACGAACAGGCCGCTGAAACTCTCTAACTTACAAATCAAACGAATGCCTGGGTCCCTGAAATATTTCAAAGGAGCCCAAAGGTAACAACACCCTACCTTAATTATCAAGGTCGTAAAGTCTCGATTTCGAGAGGGTGCATTTCGAGCCACCGTCACGCGCGCACGCAAAAGGCAACGTCTGATCCACGCAAACGCTAAGTTAACGCTCAGGCCTGCAGGATGTGAAGGCTACATACTCTTCAATTGCTTGACTTCAATTTAAACTGGTTTTAGGCCAGAACAGCCGAAGCACATCCTAGAATATTAAATGCTTTTAAATGTCACTTCATGGGAAGGCTTGGTAGGCTTTAAATTACTTGGTAGACTTTAAATTACTCTCAAAGGGCATATTTTCTTCATTTTTCTTCATTGTGAATCAGCTACCAATTCACCACCTCTAGCTAATCATGGCGCTGTGTTTGAAGCTAATTACTCAAATCACAAATGTACGGGACGAATGCCGTGGGGGATCTGGAAAGCCGACAGAAGCAAATATTCACAAGAGAGCTATTGTGTTTTGGCAGATACATGTCCAGCAGGTGTCAGCTCTGTGAAGAAAGTGTACTTTGAAAGCAAACCTCTTTCTCATCTAAGTCCTTGTCAAGATACCTCTACAAGTTACTCACACCTGCAAATTCAATATGTAAGTCTTCTCAAGCTTTGACATACCTCTGTATTAGCACTGCCTTTGCAGAATACAAAATTAGCGCACAGTACAATGCGCTGTTGACAGGGTGAATGCTTCTTGGTCTAAAGATGAGAAAATCAGAGAGTGATGATGTCATGCAGTGGTTCTCAAACTTTTAAGTAGTGAAACCATATTTTCAAATGAACCCCCAATAATAGAATTTACATTTCTAACACTCAATGAAAACATTAAGGTTCTGTGGGGAACATAAAAAATTTGAGACTGGGGTTAAGGCTGGCAATTTGCAAAAGTAGTTTCAGTCTCCACATTATTTATGTACTGTGTTTTGCTTGCAGTTTAGAGAATATCCTGATTCACAGACATAAGGAGATGCATACAGCAAGTGTTTCAGAGCACACCATGTGTCCAATCCTTCTATACCATATGAATAAAGATATCGCAAGTTTTATTGCAGAGTCCTTGCAAAAACAAGTTTGCCTGGTAGAAAATCTGAACCGTTGGTGGTCTTCTGTTATATTTTGGTATTCAACAACAGTCTGCGTTTTAAAAAATCACATTTAAAAATATTTTAAAAATAAACATTGCATCAAATATTTACAGACTGAGGGCTCCTGGGAATGAAGGACTAACCCATTCCAGACCAATTCTTTACAGAAAACAATTATAAACTGGACAAAACAGACCTCACAACTACTTAAGGCACTGGAGAGAAATCAAAAAGACAGTACAGGAAGTTGATGCTTGGAAGGAAAGAAGTTTGGTGCATTTCCTGTTTTTTAATGGCTTTTTTGCCTGAGGACAGGCTCCGTCCTGCCAAGCAGGCAGGGCAGCTAAACTTGAATAGAAACCCTGAAGCCTTGCTGGCGTATCCCAAAGTCTACGGGCTTAAATAATAAGAGGACCAAGTTCAGAGTGACCGGAGTAGATAGAAAGTGAAGGAGGATCCAAGAAAGGAGAGCCAGAGAAGGGACCCAAACATTCTGTGTAAAACTGCCCACCTCCTGTTGATCCTGCAACTGGGCGTGAGCAAGGCAAACTCCAAGCAGCCTGACTAAGCTAAAAGAACTTAAAAGATTTCTGCTGTTACACATTTGCAAGGGGAGGGGGGGAAGCATTGGGAGCTTAATTCTAGCCATGTTAACTGTCTCTCTTAAAAAAAAAAAAATTGGCGCTTTTCAGAGGAACATAATGGAATCCAGAGTCTCTAAAATGTGTTATTCACCAAGTTTAGGATACAAACCCAAACTACTAGGTATTGTGCACTCAAGAGAAGAGGCCATCAATAGAGATTCATCCTGAAAAGATCCAGATGTTGGAATTAGCAGGCAAAAATTTTTAAAGAGCGAGTGTAACTATGTTCAAAGATGTAAAGGAAAATAATTTTTATTTTTTTGCCATGCCGCGAGGCATGCAGGATCTTAGTTCCCCGACCAGGGATCGAACCCGCACCCCCTCCGGTGGAAGCTCAGAGTCTTAACCGCTGGACCAACAGGGGAGTCCCAGAAAATAAGCTTTTAATAAATGAACAAGTAGGAAATCTCATCAGAGAAACAAACTGTAAAAAAAAGAACCAACAGCAAATTCTAGAATGGAGAAAAAAGAACAATGAATAAAAGATTTACTAGATGGGCTTAAGAGCCAATTGTAAATGACAGAGGAATATCCAGTGAACCTGAAGATGGAGACATAAAAATAATTATCCAATCCGCAAAACAGAGAGAAAAAGAATTTTTAAATCGAAAGAGTCCCAAGCAATTGTGGGCCAACATCAAAAGGTCTAACATACGTATATGGGCAGACCTCGGAGATACTGCAGGTTTGGTTCCAGAACACTGCAATAAAGCGAGTCACATGAACTTTTTGGTTTCTCAGTGAATATAAATTTATGTTTACACTATACTGTAGTCTATTAAGTGTGCAATAGCAATATATCTAAAAAATAATGTAAATACCTTAATTTAAAAATACTTTATTGCTAAAAAATGCCAAAACAATTAACAATAGTAACATCAAAGATCACTGATCACAAACCACCATAACAAATATAATAATGAAAACGTCTAAAATATTGAGACAGTTACCAAAATGTGACGCAGAACATGAAGTGAGCAAATGCTGTTGGAAAAATGGCGCCGACAGACTTGCTTGAGGCAGGGTTGCCACAAAGCTTTTTTTTTTTTTTTTTTGTGGTATGCGGGCCTCCCTCTGCTGTGGCCTCTCCCGTTGCGGGGCACAGGCTCCGGACGCGCAGGCGCAGCGGCCATGGCTCACGGGCCCAGCCGCTCCGCGGCATGTGGGATCCTCCCATACCGGGGCGCGAACCCGG
>NC_041226.1:4606608-4676091 GCF_002837175.3 Physeter macrocephalus | reverse complement strand
GGGCTTCAGTAGTTGCGGCACGCTGGCTCAGTAGTTGTGGCTCGTGGGCTCTAGAGCGCAGGCTCAGTAGTTGTGGCGCATGGGCTTAGTTGCTCTGCGGCATGTGGGATCTTCCCGGACCAGGGATCGAACCCGTGTCCCCTGCATTGGCAGGCGGGTTCTTAACCACTGCGCCACCAGGGAAATCCCCTACCATTATTTAAAATAATTTTTATTGGTGTATAGTTGATTTATCAACACAGTGTTGTGTTAGTTTCTGATGTACAGCAAAGTGAATCAGTTATACATATACATATATCCACTCTTTTTTAGATTCTTTTCCCATACAGGTCATGACAGAGTACTGGGAAGGGTTCCCTGTGCTATACAGTAGGTCCTTATTAGTTATGTATTTTATATATAGTAGTGTGTATATATCAGTCCCAATCTCCCAGTCTATCCCTCCTCCTGCCCCCGGTTTCCCCCCTGGTAACCATGTTTGTTTTCTACATCGGTGACCCTATTTGTTTTGTAAATAAGTTCATTTGTGTCATATTTTAGATTCCACATATAAGCGATATCACATGATAATCTGTTTTTCTCTGTCTGACTTACTTCACTCAGTATGACAATCTCTAGGTACAGTCAGTGTTGACAGATGTTTGCTAAGTGCCCGTTGGAGAATGTGTCCCAGTTCACTCCTAACAGCAGGGCGCGAGAAACATGCAGGACGGACTGAGGGGAAGGACGGGTGAGCGGATGAGCCGCAGGAGTGAAGCTGGTGCACCGTGTGGCCACTGGGGGGCGGAGCTTCCCCGGCGAAGCGCAGGGCGGCGCCCTCGGGAGGCTCCCTAGCACTTGGTGACGCGCGCTTAGCAGAGGGAGGCCGGAAGCCCCCCGCATCCGGTCCGTACTTCGGGGTCACACCGCACGGACGCCTCGGTGGACGGAAAGGGGGAGCCGGGATCACAGATCTCCGTTTCTCTAGCTCATCTGTACAGGGGGCGTGTGTTCCCCGTGGAGAGTCCTCCCAAAACCGCAGGACCGGGACTCAGAACCCACCTGTCTTCTGCAGGGGCCTCAGGGGGTGCTGCAATTCCTTTAAAGGCAGGTTTCCAAACGGCCTCCGTGTTAAGCCGGGGGTCGCTCCGCCCCGGGAGAACAGGAGATGCTGTTCTGCGGGCCAGAGACCCGTGCGGATGCTGAGACCCGCGCCCCGGCTGTCGCCCAGGTGATTCCAGGGGCGCCGCTCCTCGCCCCGCCCTGCCGCGTGCAGAATCCTCGGTCGCTTCCAGGGACCCCAGACCAGAGACCCCGAGGCCACGGGGGCTGTGGGCTCCGGGCGTGGCATCCTACGGGCAGCAACACCCACTCTGCAAACATCTGCCCACACGGTCTGTTTGCGGAACCTCACAGCCTGAGATGCAGGCCCGCCCTGGTGTCATCGTCATACAGATGCCTGTTCCTGACAGACCCACTCCTGCCCTCCAGGCCTGCCGAGTCTGCCCTCCAAAACACCCACCTTCCCGTCTTCCTGCCCGGCCCAGAGCGCGGAGGGGGCCCGTGCACGAGCTGTGAGCGTTTCCCACGGGCGGAACCCACCCGCGGGCGAGGCCGGCCGGCCGGATCCGCTCCCCAAGCAGGTCCACGGCCAGCTCCCCGCCTCCCTAGAAGCCGCTCCTCAGACGCTGGCAGGGCACGAAGCAGGACGTCTTGACAACGCGGCAGCTTTGAGGTCAGGACGATTCCATTGCGCGTAAACTTTCCAAAAACTTGAGGAGATGGGTGTGTGCACCCCCATCCCGTGGGGATGTCCACGTCCACCACCGAGACCCGGGCGGGGCTCGGGACCTGCTGGAGCCAGGGAGGGTTCCGGGAAGCAGCACAGCGCCTCGGGACATCCAACAATTTGCATTTAGTGCGAAGTAGGGGACGAGCAGCCCTCTTCGGCTGAGCCCTGCCGCCTACCATGAGGAGGCCATGTTGCCACTTGCACGGACTCGTCTAGTTCTGGGGTCCATTTGTGCCCCAGCCCCTCGCTTCCCACCTTGCAGTCCAGCCTCAGTCCAGCAGCGGTGAAGGCTGCCCAACGAGTCCTCCTGCAAATTCCTCCAACGCCTGGGAAGGCGGGGGAGCGGAGTCCCAGCGGGAAGGCCTGGTTTGAACCTCAGTCCTGGGACCCTGGGCGGGTCACGTGGCCTCACTTTTCTCACCTACGAAATGGATCACAGTCCCCACTGCACAGAATCGCTGTGTTCAGTCAGCACATGCAGCCACCCTAGCGTGAGGCCTGCCCGGGGGGGCAGAAGGGGGGGTCAGCCCCGTGCCAGTCCCGCCACCCTGGCCCTGCCCTGGCCTTACAGCTCCCAGCCCTGACGCCGTCGTCCAAACGGGAGAGGCAGGCGTTCTGGCCACGCTCACGGCGGAGAGGGGTCACGTGAGACTCAGCACCAAGGCTGAAGGGGCTCACGGGCCTCCCTCCAGCTTCCCCCTCCACGCTCTGCTTCTCCAGCTGACGCGGACGGGCCCTTGGGGACGCGGCGATTGCTTCTCCTGCATCACCTGTGTTGGGGGGCAGGCCGTCAGGCCCCGAGTGCCGGCTCCACCAGGGCCCGGCCCCGCCTGGCTCTCTGCCGGACTAAACGGATGCTGGACTTCGCCCTGACCCCTGTGCTGGTGGCTCCAGGCCACGGAGGGGCGGGATGCCCTCCTCCCCTTGCCGTGGCTGGCCCCTCGCTGCCCCCATCCACATCCACTAAGGAGTCTGAACACGGGGAAGCCTGCCTCCTCCCCTCCCAGTTCCGAAGCGAGGCCGCTGTGCTAACCTCCTTCCGCGGCTGCTTTCTGGCGGTGGCCTCGGCACAGACTGCCGCTCCCTCCCTCGCCCGCCGCGAGGCTGGGTGTGCGTCCAGCGGGCAGGGCGGGGAGGGGTGGGTGGGCTCCGGCAGGCTCCCTGGGCCCCCGGCTGAGCACAGGCAGAGCTGGAGGGCCCGCCGGGCGCTAATCAGTCTCTCTGACCGCTTGTCTTAGCAGAGGGCACATAAGCATGTTACTAGGTGTGGGGCTGACTGGAGGATGTTTATTCTGTTTCCCATTTAAAGTCAGTTGCCAAATGGGAAAGGACAACCTGGGGCACTCCCCATCCCCGGACCGGTGGTTAGGGACCCACCCGCCTGGGTCAGCTCTGCAGACCACCTGCACGGCGAGGTGGGGCGAGGAAGCCCCCTGCCCCCCTTCCCCGCCCCGCGTGACGGGCCAAGACCCACAGCAGCATCTTTGTAAGACACGCGACCCAAAGGAAATCAAGGAAGCGCTTGGCCCTCTTTCACGCCGCCTTTGACGCTGCCCGTCCCCGCGGGGCCGAGGCGTAGGGCACCCCCCGCCATCATAACCTGCCCCGCAAGCTGGTTTTATGGGCCATGAAGGGAGATAAGGGAACCTTTAAGAGTGGGGTGCTCACAACCCCAGGAGAGAAGTCCCGGGAGCTTGGGGCCAATTCACACACCTGCGTGCATCCCGCCACCTTGCTCCCACCCCAAGGACCCCACGGCGGTAGAAACAGAGCAGAGAATCAGACCAGCATCTCCCAGTCCAGCCCCGGGAGGACGAAGCCCTGTCCAGTGAGTGGCGTCAACGGGGACAGCGCCCAGGCAAGGAGCGGGCCCCAGCGTTTGTCTTCGCAGCTGCTGAGGCCAAGAGCTCCAGGGCTCCTGACGTACCCGCCCCGGGACCGTAACACCTCCCGGGGGCTTTGGGAAGCCAGGGCCCATCGACATAAACAAGTGCGAAGCCTGGTGGAGGCGCCGAGCCGCAGGCAGGTTTGGGAACGAAGGGACAGCCGCCCCGAAAGGGACGTGGCGCTGGGCCACCGGATGTGAAATTAGGGAGGGCGATTCTGCCTCCCTGCACCTGGGGGCCAAAGACGAAGACGGCCAGGAGGGACTCAGCCCTCCCCTGTGCACCAGGGCTGCGCAGGGCCTCCTTCGGGCGCTAGAGTGACAGACGGCCGCTTCCTGTGGCCTGGGGCCCAACGTCCGGTCCCTTGGGTGCCTCAGCCCGCTGAGCGACAGCCTAGGTCACTGCAGGTGGCACCTCTGGGCTCCTGTCCACCGTGTACGGGCAGGCGCTGACCTGGTGTTTCTTGAACTTCCGTGTCCCTAGGAATCACTTGCGTGACGGGATAAACTCTGGGTTCCAGAGTCTCGTGCTCAAGGTTTGGGAGAGGGCCCGGAAATCTGCATTTTAACGCGCATCCCAGGTAACTCTGAGGCGGGTCGGGTGAGGACTGCCCTGGGAGAAAACCCCGACTCTGCTGGTAGGACAGGGGAGGGGCGTCTGGCCTGGCTCCTCCCCCCGCATTCAGGAGCACCTTGGCCGGAGGCCCGGCTGAGTCCTCTGTTAACTGCCTCGGGCCCCTGTGCCCCCAGCGTTGCCTCAGAACCCGCTGTGGCCGCCAGCTGGCCGCTGGGGCCCGGGGTCGGGGGGGGGGTGGGGGGGGGGAACGTCCTGCACGCGATTACGAGAATTCCCCGCAGTGACTCACTCAGTTCTGCCTCAACGAACAGGCCGCTGAAACTCTCTAACTTACAAATCAAACGAATGCCTGGGTCCCTGAAATATTTCAAAGGAGCCCAAAGGTAACAACACCCTACCTTAATTATCAAGGTCGTAAAGTCTCGATTTCGAGAGGGTGCATTTCGAGCCACCGTCACGCGCGCACGCAAAAGGCAACGTCTGATCCACGCAAACGCTAAGTTAACGCTCAGGCCTGCAGGATGTGAAGGCTACATACTCTTCAATTGCTTGACTTCAATTTAAACTGGTTTTAGGCCAGAACAGCCGAAGCACATCCTAGAATATTAAATGCTTTTAAATGTCACTTCATGGGAAGGCTTGGTAGGCTTTAAATTACTTGGTAGACTTTAAATTACTCTCAAAGGGCATATTTTCTTCATTTTTCTTCATTGTGAATCAGCTACCAATTCACCACCTCTAGCTAATCATGGCGCTGTGTTTGAAGCTAATTACTCAAATCACAAATGTACGGGACGAATGCCGTGGGGGATCTGGAAAGCCGACAGAAGCAAATATTCACAAGAGAGCTATTGTGTTTTGGCAGATACATGTCCAGCAGGTGTCAGCTCTGTGAAGAAAGTGTACTTTGAAAGCAAACCTCTTTCTCATCTAAGTCCTTGTCAAGATACCTCTACAAGTTACTCACACCTGCAAATTCAATATGTAAGTCTTCTCAAGCTTTGACATACCTCTGTATTAGCACTGCCTTTGCAGAATACAAAATTAGCGCACAGTACAATGCGCTGTTGACAGGGTGAATGCTTCTTGGTCTAAAGATGAGAAAATCAGAGAGTGATGATGTCATGCAGTGGTTCTCAAACTTTTAAGTAGTGAAACCATATTTTCAAATGAACCCCCAATAATAGAATTTACATTTCTAACACTCAATGAAAACATTAAGGTTCTGTGGGGAACATAAAAAATTTGAGACTGGGGTTAAGGCTGGCAATTTGCAAAAGTAGTTTCAGTCTCCACATTATTTATGTACTGTGTTTTGCTTGCAGTTTAGAGAATATCCTGATTCACAGACATAAGGAGATGCATACAGCAAGTGTTTCAGAGCACACCATGTGTCCAATCCTTCTATACCATATGAATAAAGATATCGCAAGTTTTATTGCAGAGTCCTTGCAAAAACAAGTTTGCCTGGTAGAAAATCTGAACCGTTGGTGGTCTTCTGTTATATTTTGGTATTCAACAACAGTCTGCGTTTTAAAAAATCACATTTAAAAATATTTTAAAAATAAACATTGCATCAAATATTTACAGACTGAGGGCTCCTGGGAATGAAGGACTAACCCATTCCAGACCAATTCTTTACAGAAAACAATTATAAACTGGACAAAACAGACCTCACAACTACTTAAGGCACTGGAGAGAAATCAAAAAGACAGTACAGGAAGTTGATGCTTGGAAGGAAAGAAGTTTGGTGCATTTCCTGTTTTTTAATGGCTTTTTTGCCTGAGGACAGGCTCCGTCCTGCCAAGCAGGCAGGGCAGCTAAACTTGAATAGAAACCCTGAAGCCTTGCTGGCGTATCCCAAAGTCTACGGGCTTAAATAATAAGAGGACCAAGTTCAGAGTGACCGGAGTAGATAGAAAGTGAAGGAGGATCCAAGAAAGGAGAGCCAGAGAAGGGACCCAAACATTCTGTGTAAAACTGCCCACCTCCTGTTGATCCTGCAACTGGGCGTGAGCAAGGCAAACTCCAAGCAGCCTGACTAAGCTAAAAGAACTTAAAAGATTTCTGCTGTTACACATTTGCAAGGGGAGGGGGGGAAGCATTGGGAGCTTAATTCTAGCCATGTTAACTGTCTCTCTTAAAAAAAAAAAAATTGGCGCTTTTCAGAGGAACATAATGGAATCCAGAGTCTCTAAAATGTGTTATTCACCAAGTTTAGGATACAAACCCAAACTACTAGGTATTGTGCACTCAAGAGAAGAGGCCATCAATAGAGATTCATCCTGAAAAGATCCAGATGTTGGAATTAGCAGGCAAAAATTTTTAAAGAGCGAGTGTAACTATGTTCAAAGATGTAAAGGAAAATAATTTTTATTTTTTTGCCATGCCGCGAGGCATGCAGGATCTTAGTTCCCCGACCAGGGATCGAACCCGCACCCCCTCCGGTGGAAGCTCAGAGTCTTAACCGCTGGACCAACAGGGGAGTCCCAGAAAATAAGCTTTTAATAAATGAACAAGTAGGAAATCTCATCAGAGAAACAAACTGTAAAAAAAAGAACCAACAGCAAATTCTAGAATGGAGAAAAAAGAACAATGAATAAAAGATTTACTAGATGGGCTTAAGAGCCAATTGTAAATGACAGAGGAATATCCAGTGAACCTGAAGATGGAGACATAAAAATAATTATCCAATCCGCAAAACAGAGAGAAAAAGAATTTTTAAATCGAAAGAGTCCCAAGCAATTGTGGGCCAACATCAAAAGGTCTAACATACGTATACGGGCAGACCTCGGAGATACTGCAGGTTTGGTTCCAGAACACTGCAATAAAGCGAGTCACATGAACTTTTTGGTTTCTCAGTGAATATAAATTTATGTTTACACTATACTGTAGTCTATTAAGTGTGCAATAGCAATATATCTAAAAAATAATGTAAATACCTTAATTTAAAAATACTTTATTGCTAAAAAATGCCAAAACAATTAACAATAGTAACATCAAAGATCACTGATCACAAACCACCATAACAAATATAATAATGAAAACGTCTAAAATATTGAGACAGTTACCAAAATGTGACGCAGAACATGAAGTGAGCAAATGCTGTTGGAAAAATGGCGCCGACAGACTTGCTTGAGGCAGGGTTGCCACAAAGCTTTTTTTTTTTTTTTTTTGTGGTATGCGGGCCTCCCTCTGCTGTGGCCTCTCCCGTTGCGGGGCACAGGCTCCGGACGCGCAGGCGCAGCGGCCATGGCTCACGGGCCCAGCCGCTCCGCGGCATGTGGGATCCTCCCATACCGGGGCGCGAACCCGGCTCCCCTGCATCGGCAGGCGGACGCGCAACCACTGCGCCACCAGGGAAGCCCCTACCACAAAGCTTTGATTTGAAAAAAATTCAGTATCTGCGAAGTGCAATAAAGCAAAGCACAAAATGAGGTCTGCCCGTAACAGCAGCATAAGAAGGCAAGTGTGGAAAGGGGCAGAAAATATATTTGAAAAAATGATGTCCAAATACTTCCCAGATTTCATGGAAGACATAAATTTACAGATTCAATATCAGTGAACCCCAAGCAGGATAAATACCAAGAAAAGCACATCTAAGGATGTGGAGCAACATTGCTGCTGATGATAAAACAGTATATCCACTCGGCAAAAGTCTGGCAGTTTCTTATAAAACTAAACAGGCACCTACCTACGATACAGAAATTTCACTCCTAGATATTTATCCAAAGACAGATGAACACATATGTCCAGAAAGGACTTGTGTAAGTCTTGTCCAAAAAAATGGATAAACCCACTGTGGTATATTCATACAAAGGAACAGTACTCAGCAATGAAAAGGAACTAACAATTGACACATGCAATAACGTGAATGAATTTCAAGAACATTATGCTCAAAGAAGCCAGATGCAAAAGGGCACGTACTGTTTTATTCTATATAGATGGAAGTTCTAAACGGGCTAAATTAACCCATGGAAAACAAACAAACAAAAAGCTAGAACAGTGGTTGCTCTGGGGACTGGAATAGGAGAGAATTGAATCTGAAAGGGCCCGAGAGAACTTTCTGAGGTGAGAATAATGTTTCTATCTTGATGGAATTTGCATTACACGAGGGCACACATTTTTAAACTCATTGAATGGTGTACCTAAGATGTGTGCATTTCACTCTAAGTATCTCTTACCTTAAAATATTAAATACAAATATTAAACTCTAATTTATGGATGTACTGAAGTGCTCAGGGGTGAAGTACACTGGAACTCTGAAATGCATAAAATAAGGTGGATTGATGGATGGGTGGATGGATAGATACGGGTGCATGGGCGTTTACTGAACAGGTCTGCTGTGGAACACGGGTGCCACAGTTTGAAAATAAGACTTAAGAGACCAAGTTCTGCAACCCAAGCAATGGCCAGATTCCCCATCTTTAAGGCTAGGGAGCTGGACTAGCCTAGCACTAAGAAGCCTTCTAAATATAATATAAATAAATAAGTAAAACTGACCTAAGTAAAACTAATATGCTACATAGAGTATTAGTACTAAGGCATGAGGCTGTCAAGATCAATGAATAAAAAACATGCTGCAAATATGGAGAGATTTTCTATACGTTTGAAGCTGCAGCTGTGGTGGCTTAAAAAGCCCCCTCAGGGGCTTCCCTGGTGGCGCAGTGGTTAAGAACCCGCCTGCCAATGCAGGGGACACGGGTTCGAGCCCCGGTCTGGGAGGATCCCACATGCCGCGGAGCAACTAAGCCCGTGCGCCACAACTACCGAGCCTGCGCTCTAGAGCCACAACTACTGAAGCCTGCGTGCCTAGAGCCTGTGCTCCGCAACAAGAGAAGCCACCGAGGTGAGAAGCCCGCGCACCGCAACAAAGAGTAGCCCCCGCTCGCCGCAACTAGAGAAAGCTCACGCACAGCAACGAAGACCTGATGTAGCCAAAAAAAAAAAAAAGCCCCCTCGGTCCTGCGTACTGGGCCCAGGAAGGTCTCCACCCTATTTGTACCCCATCTCATGACACCCCCCTTCTTCTCACTCCATTTCACTGATACTTGGGTTCCATGGTCACCTGTCACGGTCTTTCCCACTCGGCAAACACCAGTGCTGTCCCCGCTATTGAGAAACCCCCTCCCTGCCCTTGGCTCCCAGCTAATTTCTGTCCATTCCTAGACCTCAGCTTCCCTTGGTCCGGTCTAGACTGAGCAGGCCTCGCCTCACCCCTGACTAACGTACACGGACAATGATCGAAATTTCTTGTTCGATAACATATAACGTCTTTCTCTTTAGACGAGACGCTCCACGAGGGTTAAGACCGACCTGTGCCTCATCTTCAGCAAGTGGCCTACAGACGCCTATGGCCAACATTCCCATCTGTCGGCAAGGTGTCCGGCACAGTTCTGTGTGCTTTACAAGGGTTACTGCATTTACACTCCTCTTAAGCCCTCGGGTGTGTGTTGACGAAGGCTTCTCTTCCGCTCTGCAAACGACCATCAGTCAGTAAAGATGTACGGACGCCTATGAATTGCCAGGCGCCGTGCTCAACAAACAGGCTGTAACAGTAAACACGAGGCCCCACGTCTGTGCTGCGGAGCCCAGGCTGTTGGGAACACACCCAGATAGAGTGGGAGCCGTGCATGCAGGTGTCCCTGGGACTAACAAGGAGGAAATATGGGGTACCTGGCAAAAGGCTTCGTGTTTTAAAAATTGCACACAATTAACTTTTGGTGAAAACAAGTAACTGGAACATCTGTCATTCATCCAATCACTGCACAAGCAGCGGCTCACCGTTGAGGGGCCGGGCCATGCCGGGAGGGCCTCAGGACACGCAGATGAACGAAGCGCATGCGGAGCACACCGTGCGCACGGGCAGCTCGGGGCAGCGGCCACAGCAGCCTCGACGCCAGCCTGCTCCCCGTAAGGCGCCCCTCTTACCCCCCGACCCCCTGCAGTGCTGCAGTTCAGATTCCCCGAGAACCTCCCCCGGGCCAGCAGCTGCTCTTCACCTGTGCCCTCCCACAGGAAGCAGAGAGAATGCCCCTTTCAAAGGGTTACTTTAAGGGTTAAATGGAAGCATCTCGGAAGCAATCAGTGCCCAGAATGTCAGTCGCTATGATACACGAGACTGGATGCAGTCGAGACGCCTCTGTCTTCTGGGCAGGTTGCTTCCTGCTCCGGGAACGGCTTCTTCTTTCTGACGATACCAGTGCTTTCCCGACTCACTGGGGAATCCAACCTGAACTCTTGGCTACACAAGAACTGTGCAGAAATTTAAATGGAAATCAGAGCAGTATCTTCTGTTACCTAATAATGAAAATGCTAATTAAAAGCCCCACCCAACCCCCAACATCCCCCGCCCCCCGGCCCCCGCCAAAGATTAAACATACAACACTGTTATAAATAAGCAAAAGTGTTTAGGGTTAAAAGTGTAATTTTATTTAGATGTTACTTGTACATAATCTATAGTAAGATATACAAACAGATAAAAATTGTTTACTAGGAGGTTTTTTTTTTTTAATACCACTTTAAATTCAATGTACAACAGCATTGGTGATACTGCAAGATGACAGACTCTGGTTTAGAAAACAAAAGTCACTTGCTACGGTCGCTGACACATTCCCATGAGTGTTCAATGGATGAAAATGTATCATGAATTTCAGCTGCAAATTATTACAAAACTTTCACAACCTAGCTACTTGGTGCTCAGAAAAGATTTCGATATTCTAAAAATTTACTGAAATGAAAACGCTAATTCTCCAACAGTATACTTTTACTGAAGAAAAACATAAGTGACCAGATCTTATGGTTTGGGGCCAAGAACAGAAAAGCAACCACATCGTGGGTGGTTCTGAGGAACCTTCTCATCCCTCTCTGCCTGATCTATGACATGAGGAAAAGCTTGTCAGAAATTAAACTAAATACACACGGGGGGAAACGGGACAATTTAAAATAACCTTACAACATACAACTACTTTAAAATGTAAAATCCATGGATATGAAGGATGCATTTACATGTTTTTCTCCATTTGTTTCGTAAATACTTTTTGAAAATGAGAACGGACAATTCAAAATAGTCACTTTTTCCTTGTCATGTACTATCATATTAGAAAAAGTCTGGATTTCATTTTTAGAATAAATCAGATGCGCTGAAAAAAATACTGCAAAAAATAATCTAAACTGGATTTTAGTCCTCTCCCCTTCTTTTAAAGGCTACATAATACATCAGGGCAAAAGCTTTTTCACTAGTCAGAATATCTAGTTGAAAATAACCTGCTGATTAAACTCCAGGAAGACAACCAATACTTGACAGGTTCAGGAATACTGACGAATGAAGTGCCACGAATTTTACTGTAAAAAGATATCAACAGAAGAAATCCTGACATGGACAGTAGCTTTATGCATTCTCTCCATCCTGAGGACAGAAGGGACATTAAAAAAAAAAGAAAGAAGCATTACCACATACAAGCTCTAGAATGACACAGGTGATTCCTTATCCAAAGTAAAGCTAAAGACAAAATATTATAAGAAAGACAAAATACGATCAAAATTGGTAAAAGTCCCAAGGAAAATGCCAACACGGTTGGCCTCCACATTGGGGGAAAAAAGGAGAGAAATTAAAGAGAGAAACTGAAAAGTTCATTAACAACTACTACTTACAGGCAACAAACGTATGGTGACGAGCTCCAAGACACAGAAACTCAAGAACCACGTGCCCAGACAGCTGGCTTTAGCTGAAAAGACTCAGATAACCTGGCCCGGGCACTGGGAAAGGTAATACAGACCTGAGGCTTTTCAGAGTTCCAACCTAGGTGACTAAAAGCCCGTCAGGCTGGCCTTACAGGATGACCACGACCTTCCACAGGCCACGGGTGTCCCTCGGGGACACAGACATGATGGGGGGCCGGTGACGTCCTGAGGAGAACTCATTAACAAAAACCCAGCAGTCGGGGTCCTGCTGACGTTCTACCATCCACCCAAACACGTCTGTCTCAGCTGCAGATTCCTGGGTCACAGCTGAGCGTCACTAGGACCCACGGTCCGTCCGTCACACGGTACAGAAGAAAGAACCGCCCGGTGGGTTAAGTGTCTCGCACATCTGTGAAGCTCCATCTGAGACCAAAGCCTGGGGTGTCTACCCCTTCCAAACAAGCAGTCACCCTTCACCCAGCATCACAGAATGTAAGCTCTCATTCATGAGTTTCGCAGGGGTTTGCCTTGGGCAGGAAAATCTGCCTGGGCTCGCGTGTCACCACGTGGGAGGGGACGAGGAAGGGACATGACCTGCTCCAGCGAAGGGGCGACTCTCCCCTGAGGTACCTGCTCCAGCCTCGTGTGCTGACGACCTTGCGGGAAAGGGGCCCATGTGCTTCTAGGACAGAGCGAAGGCCCTACTCGTGCTGGGTCCCTAACTGGCCATAGCACCAGGAAAGGTGAAAAGCTGCCCCAGTCTCCTTTCACCTCGACTGCAGCTGTCAGGATTCGGACCAGGTGGGGCGAGGTGCCACCTGGCGCCTGCTCTGCAGCACCGAGGCCTCCGCGTGGCCTCACTTGGCACATGGCTCCGGAAGAGGGGTTGTGCGGGGCTCTCCGCGCCCGGGGCCACCCAGGTCCGGGCAGGCTGGCACCCGGGCTGCGAGGGCTGCCAAGGGCTCTGTGTGCCATCGCAGACGGCAATGGCCCTGAAGGAAGAAGGGCTGTTCTCCGCTTTCATTACTACTGTGCTGCTGAAACGGCTTACGAGACTCCTCAGCAAGCACCGACTCCATGGACGCCCAGAGGGAATCCGGCCCTGAAAGGGGCCGAGTTCACACCTCACAGGAGCGAGCAAAGGAAAGGAAATTCTTCATCAGAACATTCCAACTCAGAGGCTTCCAGGCCGAGAGACTGACAACAGAAACATCTACTTCTCCTACCTGTCAAATCTTTCTCTCTAGAACCAACTTCTTCTTCTGAAACACATTTAAAAAAAAAAAAAAAAAAAAAGCGGAAACAGTATCACTTACTGATGGGAAGACATCAGTCTGACGCACAGTCATTAATCTTGCAAAGACCAGACATCAGGCAGCTTCGCAAACACACAGCGAGTCTGCAGGATTTTAATGATCAAGGAGAGTGAACCCCAACTGCACTAAGTACTTTCATGGCCAAGAGAAAGGAAGCAGGCTGTTTTCGGGACGATGCAACAGTTACAGCTTATCTCCTCGCGTGCAGCACGGTTTGCTATGTTTAGTGGCACTTAAGTATTCCACGGTAAATACTGAAAAACCCAGAATTTTTGCATGTGCGAAAGCAATCTCACATTATCGGTACGAAAGTCACTAAGCTACGGGGTTATAATGCCACTGTGTGGGCGCTGGGAGCACGGACACCGTCAGCGCGCTCCCCAGCCCGGCGCCCTGGGCGCCGGCCTCAGTCGGACCAGCCGTTCTCGTCCAGCTCCGAGTCATCGTCTGAGTCGCTGTACTCGACGGCGATGCGCCGGGACAGGATGGTGGCCACGTCGTCGCCCACGGGCTCGCGCTTGGCCTCCTGCTCTTGAAGCTCCTGCACCTTCTTCAGCTGAATTCCTGGAGACACGGGACACGGCTTAGAGCGAAACCCCTCGGCTCACGGCTCCGCTCACACAGGAACGGACAGGGGAGTCTATCCGGCCGCTGTTTTCCCCACCGGCACTACGAGAAAGAGCTTGAGAAATCTTAGGGGAGACGCTTGGGAAATAGAGTCTCATGACCAAGAAAAAAGAGACGTGTAAAGTCGTAACACTCTTCACAGCCATGTGCCGAAACGCAAGGAAGTCGGTTACGATTTCAGTGCGCACGAGCACCGTGAAAGGAAACTCCAGGACGGCGCGGCCCGGCCCGGCAGCCCCCGGGCACGAGGGGCTGTTCCGAGGTAGACTTACGGCGGCCGGCGGCCCCCAGGGTGGACCGTGTGCCTGGACAGCCTGGAACCCAGAGGCTTGGGAAACAGAGCCGAGAGCTTCTGGCTAAGCGGGCGAGGTAAGTGAGAAAGCTCAACTTCAACAATGACCGTCGAAAATGGGTATGAGCTCACAATCATCTTACTCTCTTACTTTTGTAAGTGACAAAATGGGCTATCTAACAATGTGATGTGTTCTTTCTTTCACCTTTGCTTTCAGAATAATTTCAGACCTATAAAGTAGCTGTAAGACTAGTAGAAAAACGTTCCCATATAACCTACTCAGACTCCCCAACTGATGACATCGGACCAAATTTATCCGCTATCACTCTCACTGGCACACACACACATACTTTTCTTCTGGACCATTTGAGGGTTAAGTGGCATATAATGTCCCTTTGCCCCTAAAATACTTCCTGTGTCTCTCCTAAAAAAAAAAATTGATCAAAATCAGACTACCAGCAGAGGTACAATGGTACCATCTAGTCTACGGATTTTATTTAAATTTTGCAAATACACCTAACATAACAAACGAAAAAAGTTTTCCACCAGGTTTGGGATCCGCCGTGGGATCTCACCTGTTACATTACTTGCCACGTTTCATTAACCTCCCTTAATCTCTGTGTCCTACGACCTTCATGTTTTTGTAGGACGCCCCTCGATGGGGCTCCTCAGAGGTTTCCTCTGACAGATCCAGGTTACGGATCCCTCTCATTGGACAAGGCTCACTCACAGGTGTCGAGAAGCAAAACACTGTCCTACCAGGACGCCAAACGCGTCATCAGTGAGGTATTACGACTCTGGGACGTTTTTCTCGACAAAATCATCGTGCGTCAGTAACGTCAACGCATACAAGAGCTCCAGGACCCGCAAGAGGGCAGACGGCACGCCCAGGCCTGGCCGCGGTGCCTGCACAAGGGGCGGAGGCAGTGCTGTCCCCGTGTCCTGTGAGGGGCGTCGGGGACACGCAGCCAGCCCCTCCCCCAGCCACCTGCAGACCAAAGCCACCAAACTGCGCCCCGGAGAGGCGGCGGCCCTCACCGCGTGGGAAGCTCTCGGAAGAGTTCCACACCCTGTCGGACCCTCGGCCAGTGAGGGCCGGGACCTGGGGCTAAGAATAAATGATGTGGCATACACGTTTAACGTGGGTTCTGACCGGGAGGGGCACACGGTGGGGGGATCTGGGCTCCTTTGCCCTGATCTGACCAGAGACGCTCCACTTCTTAAGGTTTCATGTTCTGGGGGGTTTGGTGTAGGACCTTCACCTGGCAAGGGTTTTTGCTACTTAAATAAATGTTGAAAACCTACTGGCTTAGCACATCAAACTAAAAATATGAAAAGGCTAAGTAAGATACATCCTAGATTTCTAAAAAAACTAAATCACGGACATGAGCTCGTTTTCTTTCATTTATACTTTGGCCCTTAGAGTAGAACGCAGAGAAAAGAGATCCAATTAATGAACGATCATTTGTATTATCTGTTTTCTGCTCAAGTAAAGCTTTCCTGAATTCAGTGCTTTATCACTGAGCTTACTTTGCCCTGAAAAAAAATGTATCCACTATTAAGAAAAAAGAAAACCAAACAAGGCTCCTTCAACCCTCTTCTACCGGCCCTCTGGGGCAGAGGGGGGTCGCCGGAAGCAGACGAGGCTGCAGCTGCCGGGACAGGGGGCAGCGTCCCCGGACGCGCACTCACCCATCCGAATGGCAGCGAGGAGGTCGCTCCGGGCGTCGCTCACGGGCGGCTGCGCAGCCTCCGGCCTCTTTGCCTCGGCTCCCGGCGGGCCGTGCATCGGCGAGGAGGAGAGCGAAGAGCCGGCACCCGGAGGGCCCGGCGGCGGCGGCGGGGGGCCCGGGGGGGGCGGGGCCGTGACCACCAGCCCACCGGAGGGAGGGTGGGGAGGACCCGCGTAGGAGGGGCCGGCGGACGCCGGGAAGGGGGGCTGCGTGGGCATCTGGAGGGGGCTGACGAAGGCAGTCTGAGCGGAAGGGATCATGGGGGGGGGCGGCGGCGGCGGGGGTCCTGAGGGGTTGTAATACTCCATGATCTGTGCCGGGAGCATCCTGGCGGAGACACGAAACAAGAGTCACCAAAGAGCACCCCAGGGTCCCATCCTCGGAGGTTCCCACACGCCTCGGAGAGAGGCCTCCCCAGACAAGACGCACACTGGCAGCTGAATTTACAACACTGCAGGACACGAACATCCACGCTCTGGATCACAGGTCCACATAAATCCCTAGGTGGGAATTCACGGCCGTCTACTGACGTGCACCGGAAAGTTAACCACTGAAAAGGTAACTTTCTGTGGAACGCTGGAATAGCTGACTGCAGAGGTAGGAAGGCAGCACAAATGCATCCTTTGCACGAGGCATCTCAGGAGTGGTGGCTTGAAAACCCATCTCACAAGGGTCCTGTGGCCAGATTGGAAAATTCTGTATTTTATATCGCGCCTCCATGGAAATTACCCAAGCCCGTGACGCCCATCAGAATATCCAAAGCTTTGAAAACCCCTCCAGCCAAGAAATCTGCTGAGTTCTATTTAGCCAAGAGCTTTCCAAACCGACGGGGCCGCAAACCCTCTCTGCCTGATCCTTGGGAAGAGCCACAGAACACTCTCTGGGGGTCCTGACTTAAAGAGAAGCAGCCACAGGGAGAAAACCCCGGGGCGCCGAGGGACATACATCCAGAATGCGGCCCACGCTGCTCTGGAGGGAAGAAAAACACTGTTGATGGAGACACATTTTCAACTGCCCTGGGCGCTGACTTGGAGGGGCTAACTCTTTAAAGACTGAGGTTGTGCGAAAACTACAGCCTTGCAAAACACAGGCGGGGGCTTCAATTAATAAACGCTAAACAGGAGGGTCTTTGTTTAGGTGGTGTTCGAATTTTTCCCGAACGACAGAAAACAAGAGGACCTGGTGGCAGAAAGAGTATTTGGGTACCAAGAGGTCCGGGTGACATGCACAAGTGTAACAAGTGCTGCCCTGTATAGTTTTCTCCTTTGAGATACGAGTGCTCTGCGGTCTGCCCGGCATATACAGAGAAACACTGGAGCATCTGGGACAGGTTCACAAAACCGGCAGCTCATCCTTTGTCAGTGCCTCGGCTCAGTCATTCAGACATAAAGGGAACGTGTGTTCACGAATGCGGACACCAACCTGAGGCTTATCTGTCATAAAAAGGGGGAGCAGCGTGATGCTGCTTTTTTTCACACTGGGTTTCTCACGGCTGACAGTACCCGTATCCGGTCATTCCTGGCTGCGTCCTGGCCTCCACAGTGTGATTATTCAGTGAAAATTCTTCCACCACGCACAGCAAGACCCCAGTGCAACGGCGAGCCACGGTCAGAGCCCGGGAGCGGGGAATTACCCGTAGTCGGCGGGAGCCAAGGGCGCGGGGGCCTGCGACGCGTCTGCGGCCTGCGGCGGGGGCGGAGGCGGCTTCTGGGGCCGGTTCAGGGCCAGGTGCCTGGCCGAGGCCGACGCAGGCCGGTACTCGCGCTCGGGGGCCTGGGCTGCCGGCCCGCGTGGCGGTGCGTCACCGGCTCCGTGGGAAGGCGTCCCAGGCTGCGGGTGCAGAGAATGGTTGGGGGTGGCGGGATACGAGTAATCCGTGACGTCCGATGCGTGGGACCTGACGGCCAGAACCAGGGGTGGGAGAAAACGACGTAAGTGAAAAAGATTTCCCCTCCCAAGCATCAGCATGTGTTTGAATAACAACACGGCCAAGGCACAGACTCACACGCTTACTCCCTTTCCCATCAACTAGGTCTAGGCCCACAAGCGACAATGTGATCACGACTTTAGCGGCAAGCGCCAGCCAGGGTTACGTGGATTCAGCAGAGCCGCAGCTTTGAAGTGAGTGCATCAGACGGACGGGCAAGCGGCAGACAGCAGAGCCCCCTTCCTCAACATCGCAGCCAACTCTTTTCTAAGAGAGGAGGCTGCAGGACACGCTGTGCTTAACTTGAAAATGGCATCGGAGACCTAAGATTTCAGTGCAATGAAACTGACAGCATATGATGAGACCTCATCAAATGGCAGACGAACCGGATACATATCAACAGTAAGAACAGAAAAAGAAATCAAGGTTGCAATACGGTGAGTCGTAGTTTTCTTAAACAGAAGAAACATATTTAGCCAAAAAAGAGAGGAGTGCGGTGCCATGTGCAGAGGCCCTCTTGCTGTCTCTGAATGCACGGGTGGGAGGGAAACTCTGAAAGGAATGCATGTCTCGTTTTAGTCAGCAGGGTTCAGGAGGATGCTGGTACCCGGCCGCTGGGGGAGGTGGGGGGCTTGGCAACGTCACAGGGTGTTAGTCACCCGGGTTACGGGACGCGTGGTCAGTACAGGGGGCACGTCCTCTCGTGACGCCGAAGCAGGGGGCTGCTGAGGCTGCGATCCAAGAACAAGCGGAACGACAAACCCTCTGGGCGTCCTGTCGTCTCCCGAGCTCCCTGCCTGCTGCAGTTTCCTGGCGTCACTCATAAACTCAATGCCCATCTTCCTTCTCTCCCACTCTTCTCTTCTCGTTCTTACTTTTCTCACACTTATTTGCTGGTTTCTGTTAGGATTCAGCTTGTGTCTCTCTCTCTGAAGGAAAGAGGCAAACACACATTGGGTCTTTGGAATTCAGACAGTAGCGTCCCTGGAGTATCACACCACACAGAAGAGTTCTTTAAATGGCAAAAGATTGCTGGCTTTTTTCTTTTTCCTTCCCTAACTGCAATATAATAATAACTTGTAACTCACTTTCCTCTCCCCTAAGTGCACTATAAATTCTAGATTACAGTGTGCGTATGACTGTCTTTTGAACTATGGCAACTGCTGGTCAGAGAGTTAAAAATATTTTTAATGGGGGAAGACTCTGACCTGTATTTAGATTTATCTTATTTTAAAAACATAAACACCGAAAACTCTGGAGTCCTTGCGATGGGTGCTTGGCTCTGTCGGGGGGGCTACATCATAGACTGGGCATAACTTTCTAAGGGAAACAGACTTATCTACAAAACACGGAGTGCTTCTGATGGGGTGAGACGCCAGGAACTGGGAATATTCTGGCACAATCTGGAAAGCTGTCCTGTAAAGTAGCTTGGTGATAAAGGTCCGAAAGGAGGCAATACAAATGGCATAATCGGATGGAGGAGAGGAACGGGCGGTGAATATCCAACATCAAGAACGACAGCAGGAAGGCGGTGGGGGGGACAGGGCTCTGATGAAGGGTGGGTGGGAGACGGGACGGTCACTCGAGGGGTCACTGCCCAGGTACAGGGCACACCGGGGGGCTGGAGGAGAGGTGAGGAGGGGCTGACCTCTGAGGGACAAGGACCCCTACAGGAAGGCAGAAATCAGCCACGGAAGACACGGCACGAGCGGGTGGTCCTGCAGCTGCATGAAAGTCAGGAATGATCTGTGACGGGAGAGAGAACTTGGAGGAGCGAAGACAAGACGGAAACAGGAAGCAGCAGGTGTAAGCAGTGGGGACCCAGTGGGAGACTCAAGCGAATCCCTCAGGGTTCTGTGGGGGGGAGGGGGGCAGAGTCGGGCGTCTGCAACGGCCAGGACAGGAGGAGGAAAGGCGCGAGGACAGTGGGCAAGGAGGCACCCTGCTCCGGATCGCTGGGTCAGCAGCGGGCAGGCACTGCATCAAGTCTTATCCTAAACGTACGCCTAGAATCAAACCATTCCTGACCATCTACAAAGAGAGTAAAAACTTACCATTAGTTTATGTGGTCAGCTTAAAATACCTAAGTTAGATGAACAACGTATACACATACCATGATACTTGATACTCAAATTTCCCTCAGTTATCCTGAATACATCCATGAAAAACCATGTTTCTAAATAATACTTAAAACATGAATACAAGGAGTTAAAAAATCAAAAGAGAGAAAACACACAGCAGGATATGACTTTTGTAAAAGGAAAAATATACACATTTACAGAAAAAAGACCAAAGAAAGAAATACACTAAAATGCAAAAAAAGTGGTTTCTTTGGATAACAGGATTATGAATACTTTAAATTTTTTCTATAATTTCCAAATATAGAAAGTTTATTTTACTTCATAATAAGAAAAAGAGTGATACACTTTAGTCAAATAAAAAATAAAAATTTCCAAAATAATTTAAGGGATATCATCCATCAATTGTACACCCAGTATGGCACAATCTCATCTCAGATTCTAGAATAAATATCAATTATTCAACTGAGGGATTAAAAAGAGTCATTTTCCATCTACCTACTGGAATGAAAGAGAATATATGGAGAATTACAAAGTATATGTTTTGCATGAGTAAACAGTCACAACTAAGTTAGCTGGAAACAAAAACCAAATGGACCTCCTGGGAGCTGTCAAGTTCAAGCGCTTCTCCCCACCCAAAGAACCAGGAGCAGAGGTGTATCATCATTCTGACTTTCCACAGAAGTAAACTGACATGAAGATTAAAACTTGAGGCCAGAGCTCAGTTAAAGCACCAATAATTCTCTAACAGCTAACCGATCACAGCTTGTACAGAAAAATGACCTAGACCTGCCTCACAGACAATGACTGACAGCCCTTGTGGGGCAGGAGTATCTATGGTGGCTGTAACCACCAAATGTCACAAGCATCTTCCATCTGTCAGTCTGTGCTAAACACTGAGGTTAATAAAGATAAACGTAAAAAAAAAAAAAAAACCCAGATCTAACGCGAGGTCCAGGTTGTTGCTGTTTGTGAAACATCCTTGAATCACGTAAGAATTCTCTATTCACATTTTTAAACACTGATGGAGGACTCCAACTTTACAGAAGCAGAAATAGGAAATTAACCATAAGTTACAATTGACTGGGCAGCTCCTCTCCTTCAGTGAAGCCCTTTTGGGATAAATGCTGCTTACTGACCACATCTTTCACATCTGCAAGAGAGATTTTTACTTAATTGCTAACAAATTTTTAAAATAAACTTCAACAGAATTCTCCCCCTGCAATTAGAATACATAAGATTAGCGAACTGAAGAAAAAACATCTTTGTTCATCACTTTTAGAAAAGGTTATCCAAAAGAACAACAGTTATTCCTTGATCACATCAGCTACCACCTACCAATCATTTCAGATACCAAGCGGCAAAGGAAAGGCAACATTCTAAGCAAAAGAGGCAGAGAGAGAATTAAATGATTATTAAAATTAAAATGTCAGTCATAGACAGTTACTATGCCCAAATTCAGAATCAAGGTTAAAACAGTACATCTAAGTTAATGGAACGATCAAGTTAAGTCAGAGATGGAAAATCACACAAAGTAACCCAACGTCATAGAAAACTGCTTTAAACTATTATTTTGAAGTCAAAACATATATACGGTTCATTTTTAAGGAAAGTTTGGAAACACACCGTGGGCCACAGAAGCACAATGCTACCGGGCATTTCCATTACAGGGAAGCCAAGCCCTGCTTGCACACACACATACACGCACACACACCTAGTGTCTGGGGACAGGGATCCCTCGGAAGACGCTCCGTGGTGTACGCTCTGCGACAACCTGGTGTCGGGTCTAAGCTCTTTGTCATACGCCATCATATTCCACTCCTGGCGCCTGTTTCTGGCTTTTCTAACCTTTTTCACCTCTCGGGTTGTGCCATCTATACGCTTTTGCTCCTGACGTCCAGGAAGGAAGGCAAGCATGCCGAGACAGAGGGAAGGAAAAGAGCAGGTTAGTGCAGTTGCCCCGGCAGCCACGAGCCTGGGGTGCAGACAAGGCAGGCCCGTTTCCATCTTGACCCGTCCCGGGTCAAGAACGTCCTAACACGCTTACCCAACTCAGACCCAACCAAAATAACAGATACCTAACGATTTAACATCGACACATAAAAGTTACTGTGCTGCAACTTCAAGAGTCGCTTACCATCATTTTTGGTCAAGAATTCTCACTTCACTAGGATTTAGCTTGTTTTCAATGTACGACACCTTTTAGATCTCTATCATACACATGAAATACCTGCCCGCACCAGACAGAGAAATCGTTTCCCACCCCTACACCATTCTGACTAGTTAACGTGCAATCATCTTTCAAAACATAATTTTAAATGCTCCATTTCAGTTTGAAAAGGTTATTCCAGAATATTTAAGCGAACCCTGCAACTAGCTTAACAAAAACAAAAACAAGATAAGAACTTACCTTCCCTCCCGTACAAAGAATCATTCCTGCTCCAGCCCTACTTTGCCAGCAAAAATGTTTTAATAACTTGGGTCCTACGCAGGTGCTTCTTTAAAGGTGAGGACAGTTACTTCTACGTGTGTTTGTGTCCCTCCCGCTTCCCCCGTGAGATCTGCTGATCTTCAGGGAGATGATCTAAGCGCCTGTAAGTCCTGCGCTCCCCTCACGGGACCTCCACACATGGCTCTCCAGAGGGTCCACGCTCAGTGAACACGGACTGAATGGTCAAATCCAGGTGAAAGACGGTGCTCACTACGTCCCAGCGCCTGCCCGGCCCGGACGGTACAAACGGCAAACCAAAAAAGACGAGGATCTGCCCTCATGGAGCTTGCGGTCCGGGGGGAAGCCCACACAGTCACACAGATAGATGTGCAATTATGAAAGGTGCAACAACATGAAGTATTACAAAGAGAATGCTGGAAGTCTGGTCTGGAAGTCAGGGAGGGCGTCCGAGAGGCTGGGACAAGCTCTGCGGGGGGAGGAGGCCTGAGTCCTGCAGAGGAGGGGGCCAGACGCACGCAAGAGGCCATGGGACAGCATCTCGTCAGGAGAAGTGACAGAAGGTGAGTGTGAATTTGGGCGAACGGTAAGACCTTGAAGGCTGCGGAGAAATGTTGTTCTTTATCCCAAGAGCAACGGGAAGCCATGAAGACCGAGAGGGGAGGGGCTGGCACGTGGAGGAGCACCGGGAGAGGAGCCCCTGCGCTGGGGACAGAGTCCACGGGGAAAGGCAGGCATGCCGGGCAGGAAGCTGCTCAGGTGTCCAGGATGAGAGGAGGCCCATGGGGGACAAGGGGAACTGTTAGCCCAGGTATCCAGGGGGCTCAAGTGATGTGCCGGCGGACGATGTGAACGTGAAATTCACAGAACACACGCGAAGTGTTAATAAAGACACGGAAAGATGCGTGATTCGTATTAGATTTTTTTGGGGGTGGGGAAGCTCATCAAAAAATAATAATAGTTCATCAGCAGATGAATGGATAAAGAAGATGCGGTACATATATACAATGGAATACTACTCAGTCATAAAAAAGAACGAAATAATGCCATTTGCAGCAACATGGACGGACTTGGAGGGCATTATGCTCAGTGAAATAAGTCAGACAGAGAAAGACAAGTACTGGATGATACACTTATATGTGGAATCTAAAAACTACAACAAACTAATGAATATAACAAAAAAGCAGCAGACTCACAGATATAGAGAACAAACTATTTGGTTACCAGTGGTGGTGGGCACATAGGGATGGGGGAGGGGGAGGTGCAAACTAGTGGGTGTAGGGCAGGCTCAGGGATGTATTGTACAACATGGGGAATAGAGCCAATATTTTGTAATAACTGTAAATGGAAAGTAACCTTTAAAAACTGTATAAAAATTTTTAAATAAATGAAGATAATGCCAAATAATAATCTTCAGGACTGGAGGAGGCTTGTTAGGAGTATAAACTGGTTCAGTCCTTAAAGGGTCAGGAGCAAATGGATGGTATCTTTCAAATTTTCAAGTTCACATTGCACTTCTGGGAATTTACTCTGACGAAATATGTGCACATGAGTACAGGTACCCCCTACAGTGCTGTAACAGCAACAATTTAGAAGCAACCTAAATATTCATTAATTCGGTATTGGGTAAATAGTTTATGAAGCATCCAAACTTTGGAATATGACACAACTATTAAAAAGGATGAAGTACATCTTTATTACGTCACTGCATGTGTACGTCTGTGTGTGTGTGTGTGTGTGTGTGTGTGTGTGTGTGTGTGTGTGTGTGTGTGTGTGTATACAGGTCAATTCTAGGAATAAAAAATACTCTGTGAAATGTGTACACATGTATTTATGAATGCCCTACAAGGTCGAAAAGTATGCACATCTGTTACCAGAGGGTGGTTATGCCTGGGCAAGGGAGAAACTCACCCCCAAATTTTCTAAACGAATGTGTTTACTTCAGGGTAGGTGGGGCATTTTACAACTGGCATGTATTGTCTGAATACTTTTAAAACCAAAAGAGAGAAAAAAGAAGGGAGACCTCAATGTATTCCAATATACATCTCACTCAAGCGTCACTGTATTACACTAATTAATAACTATCACCCTTACTTTTAAGAGATGTATGCTGACATATTTAGGGATAAGCATTATATCTGCCACCTTCTTTACAATGGTTTAGCCTCCAATCTACCCATCAACACGCACCCGACACACACACACACACACACACACACACACACACACACACACACACACACACACACACCCCAACTATAATAAAATGTTAACCATGATGCATCTGTATCTCAACTACACTGCCCCTGTTAAAATCCTGAGACTACTGCAAGCTGTTTCCTGCCCCAGGATGATCTTAGCTGCTCCGATCAATACCTGAAAGCCCCTCCATCTGCCCAGCACGCCTCCGGCGTCCCCTCTCACGTACATGCACACACGGTCGCACACACACTCACTCTGTTTGGCTAACTTCTGCTATCAGTCCTTGCATCTCAGTGAGCAACATGGAGAGGGCTTCCTCAACTCACCACCCCACCTGCTGCTGCCACCTCCCCCAAGGCTTCTCCTTCCCAGCACTGTACCTACAGCCTTACAACCACATTGTTATTTGCAAAACTTTAAAAAAATGTTTTTCGACCATCAAAATAAAGAACTTTAATGTTCAGAAAGAATGGATGTCTTATCCCCAAATTTTCTAAACTAATTCTTCCTTCAGATAGAATTGTCTGTTCCAAAGTGAAAGTGACTTTTGGGTTTCTAAAATCCTGGGAAATTAAGGATATCTTGCCTCATTTTCTGTTCCTATATAAAGCAGATTTGTATTAAAATTTTCAAATTTTTTTCCCTCTTTATGAGTTCCAAAGGACGGCATGATTATTTAATGTTTGTTTCCCCCGCTATATTGTCATCTCCACGAGGGTGATAATCCTTTCTTTTTCATCACAGCATTTACAAGCCATTCAAAAAAGAACCATTACATCAATGAATGAATAAGAAATTCTCATCAGAATTTTATGGCTTTGAGGAATATGGAATGAGACAAAACTGCCAAGGAAATGACAAATAATTCTGAAGACACAGTAACCACACAGAGTAGATTAAGACTAAAGAACAGTGGCAAAAAAGTTAAATATTTTTGTCAAAAGTATCACTGATGCTTCTAGGAAATCCCGGGAGGCCATTTTTAAGCAGGTGTTTTTTTTTTTTTTTTTTTTTTTGTTAAAGCAGGCGATTTTTTTTTTTTAAGCAGGCGATTTTTTTTTTTAAGCAGGCAATTTTTTTGTTTAAGCAGGCGATTTTTTTTTTTTAAGCAGGAGATTTTTTTTTTTTTTTTTTAAGCAGGCGATTTTTAAAGGAGAGTACTCTTCAAAGTACTTGGGGGTTTGCCCCGGTACCATATAAAAGTTCAGGGATTCAGACTTACAGGCCTTTAAATCTCTGTTCCTTTTCCTTTGGAGAGATTAGTATCTTCCTTTTCTTCACCTGAACACTTTGCAGCTTCTCTGCTTGACTATTTCTCCACTTGAATATACCCAGCAACTCTTCGAAGATTTCCCATTGACTCTCCCCAACCCGTCAGCACGGGAGGAGCACACAGATAACCAAGTCTGTGGAATTCTCTCTCAGAATTCGCGGTAACCTCTCACACTTGCAGTCTGCAACCTATTTCCATGTTCCCTTTCCTAAATCCTGTTTTCAAATCTCAAGTTCTCTTCCATCTCGAACTGTCCCTCCTGCTGGGCCAGTACACCTACTAGATGTCTCAGAACCTCAGGCAGCCCGCCCGCAACATGCTAAGCTCTTAATTCACACACCCTGATATTTGTCAAACAAAGCAGGTGGTCATTTTTTAAAACACAGCTCACATATAAAAGGCTTGGCAAATATCTGCCTTTGGAGAGTTAACTCTGATTTTCAATGGTTTAAGTCTAATTTCTGGGCCCCAAAGGGATAATTTTCAAAACAGAAGTTCCTTAATCTGAGAGTGGGTTTGTCCTCCCAAGAGCGTTTGCAGTACAGATGTCTCTCAACCTTCCAAGTTGCAATTCTCCTGCCTACGACCACCCCACCAAAGGGAAACTCGTTTTTAGTAAATACTACCCCCCTCCAAATGTGCAGATCACACACGCTTTTCAATCCAATATGAACCTCTCACCACGGTCTTAATTACGGTTAGGTGACAACCCAACAATTAATAATGTTAAAAAGACCAAAGCAGAAAATTCTAACTGATATGGAATGTTGACTGCTTTTCGAAATTTGAAGAGCAAGAGAAAAGTTATAAACCACAGTTACGAACAAAACTGAAATTTCAGCCACTTATTAAAGCAAAGCAAGTATGAGAGAACAAATCAACAGTATTTACTGAAAATAGTATTACTGTGTTAGACTGAATGGTATCTTCATGTGACAAATGCAACCTCTAAAAAAACTTCAACACAAAATTCAACATCTCAACCATTTGAAGAATTTACTGATTTTAAACTTCTAATTTCTAAGGGAGAATCCCATTTACACACCTATATGCACGTTTCCCATACTAGAATTATTTACCTTTTGACGTCTTTTTTCTTTCCTTTTGTCTTCTGTGTCCTGTAGCATTTTTTCTTTCCAGAGGTCAAAGAAATAGGAAGGATCTGTATAGAACTTCAGCCCATCCTTTTTATCATCTCTATAAACCAATGTATTACAAGTCGGGGGCGGGGGGAGAAAAGGTCGTTAGATAGTTTCATATGGGGTAAACATCAATGTTAATTCTAACGCATGAGATAACGTCTACGTGAGGAATTTGAACTGTCCTTATACACTGTTAAGTCTCCCAATTTTCCTTGTTTGGAAAAATGTGTGAACATTTAAGAACAGCACTTTTTTTTCCTAGAATAATGAAGTTAAAAACTACTCTTGCAAATTTAGATTTCGGTACAGCAAAGTACAGCCCCAAATCACAATATGGCTCATAAACAGCAATATTTAGTTACACAGTTATTTCAAGGTATGTTTTGTTTATTCCAATGGGGGCTACACACAGAGATGGATGGATTCTTAGTATATATATATACATTCACTTCTACTCTGGAGCGACAATGTTATTAGGATAAAAATTAGCAAGTACTCTGTGCTTTTTTCTTAATCAGGTTTGCCCAGTGTCTATAATTCAATTAGGAAAGAAGCAAAAGGTTCATGGTGTATAAATGTAACTAGGATAAGAAGTGATGACCTAGATATTTTTTTAAATGCAAGTAACCGGCAAAGAAAATTCACTTGTAGCCATTTCATTGTCAAGAACTGCTACAATTACTATATTCTAAAGAATACTTCAAGTCTTTATTTATTTATTTTATTTATTTTGGGCTGCACTGGGTCTTCGTTGCGGTGCACGGGCTTCTCACTGCGGTAGCTTCTCTTTGTTGCAGAGCACCGGCTCTAGGCACACGGGCTTCAGTAGTTGTGGCTCATGGACTCAGCTGCTCCACGGCATGTGCGATCTTCCCGGACCAGGGCTCGAACCCGTGTCCCCTGCATTGGCAGGGGATTGGCAGGTGGATTCTTAACCACAGTGCCACCAGGGAAGCCCCAAGTCTTTATATAAGTTATTCATTTATCATAAAGCCAATGAAAATGTAGCCAATATGAATCCAAAGTTGTAATATAAATCAATAGATAGCAAAGCTCAAAATAATCATGATAAGAAGTGAACACTATTTATTCTACTAATGCTTTAAAAAGTAGCTGGCCTGTATATTACCTTCAAGAGGAGGCAAAATATTTACATTTAAAATTAGCATGTCAGGGACTCCCCTGGTGGCACAGTGGTTGGGAATCTGCCTGCCAATGCAGGGGACACGGGTTCGATCCCTGGTCTGGGAGGATCCCACATGCCATGGAGCACCTAAGCCCGTGCGCCGCAACTACTGAGCCTGCGCTCTAGAGCCCATGAGTCACAACTACTGAGCCCGCGTGCCGCAACTACTGAAGCCCGTATGCCTAGAGCCCGTGCTCCGCAACAAGAGAAGCCACTGCAATGAGAAGCCCGCGCACCGCAATGAAGAGCAGCCCCTGCTCGCCACAACGAAGACCCAATGCAGCCAAAAATAAATAAAAATAAATTTATTTTTAAAAATTAGCATTTCAATTAGTCATTTAAGGCATAGAGAGAAGGAAAAAAATCAGAGAAATGAGTATAGAGAAGAGTTTGTGGCCACACAGTCAAAGAAAGTGACATGAATTACTCAAGGGAACCTGGTCTTGAAGTTCCTGCTATGCCGTGTTCTGTAAGCTTCTCAGCATCAAATAAAGAGACCCAGGCTTTCACGAGGGTCATCTGGTAGCTCTGTCTTAAAGTCGCTAACAAATCAGCACAATTCACTCTGTACTTTAAACTTTAATTACTTAAAAACCTTTCTTTTCCAAATTTCCCAAGTGAGAAGCAACCTGCACTATTGAGATTTTATTAATAACATTATTGTGAAAAATATAAATTACTTCCCTAAGATACTAGGCCTTCAATATAGGTGAAGACAGAAAAACTGAGCAGGAACTTGCTGCACTTTTAAGATGTATAAAATGCACCTTCTTTTTTTCAAAAACAGAGCTAATACTTTGATGAGGAGCTAATACTTAATGGAATAAATATGTTTAATAACGTAAGCAAATGTTAACCTTGACATCAGAATATAAGCAGAAATGCCCTATGTTTATCACAACTAAACATTCGATTTTTCAGTCACATTGTACATCTCATATTTAAGACTGCGTTGTGACTGTGTCACATTTAAGTCCAAATGCAAAAGTTTATGTGTTTTCTTACCCCAAACATTTCTGTATTAATAAAAAGTAGATTTGAGCTGGCACTACTATTCTTAAACGCTATTAAAAAGTCAAAGACATTTCTCTTTTCCATAAAACTGAGTAAACACACAATATATAATATATAAAGGTCGATTCATTTTTTATGCAATTAAACATTTTAAATCACCACAAATATTTGATCGTGATCTTGAATAATCAAATACAAGTGGTTCATTGAGTTTTCTGGGTTTCTTTTTTCCTTTAGAACAAAATATTTAGTGAGGTTTCTTAGGAAAATTTTACTAAGTTCTCATGGCTCTGGGCTAATAAGTAAAACTGAAATTGCCCCAGAAAAATGCCTACTGAACAAAAGCAAAGTCACGAGTTAAAACGTTAGGCTTACAATACCACTATTCATCTGTATCTTTAAGTGAGTGTGCTAAAACCTCCAGAAAAGTATGCTTGTTTCATATAAAAATGTGGTACCCCGGTCCTCTCCCATCATGGTTTCCATGGAATCTCTATTACATTTTTTGGAGAATCTTTCTGTCCATGCTGAAAGAAAGGGATGCAGTCTGAATTACTGCTTTACTAGCAGAACTGCAACAAAGGGCAGCTCCAAACATCTCCTTTTGGACCCTGCGAAAGGATAGTCATTCAGACCCAGAAAACCTCTGGGCGCTCCCTGAGAAGGGCCACTGGGCCCAGGAGGGCAATAATGGACGTGAAGGATGCAGTGATTTCAGGAAGGCCTCTGCAGGGGTACTACCCAGCAGAGCTAATCCTGGGGGGCCGTGGGGACCCCACCACCAGCCTGAGTCATCAGAAGCCGGAGCAGCGAGCTTGACAGTGGAGTGAAAAGACAGGGAAGAACAGGGAAGTATATGAAACGGGAAAGCGCACAGTGATGTGGCAGGCGGTAGGAGAGGAGTTCTAAAGAGCCTTTTTTAGTTAGTTTCTTAATATTCATTTTTTGCACATTTTCTATTCTTTTTCCTGGAAGTCTGGTCCTAATAATGTGTCCTACCACTTCACACAGAAGGTTAATTTCTTGACTATATATTCAGTCTTAGAAACCTCTAATGCTGCAGAACGTGTTTTTCTGAATTCAATAGCAAATGTCTGCAGGGCTGAAATGCTGAGACAGGTGTTTTGCTGCATTAGAAGTGAATTATGCAGTTCCTTTAAACTTGGTTTGGAACGCGAGGAACAACACAATCACACGGGTATTACGTAATGTGCCCGCTTCTGCTTTAGATATCTGCATTTAAAAGCTAACATGAGAGCTCCCACTTCTCTTGGTAAACTTATTTATATTTTGAAATACTCAAACTTTAGCAATTCTGTAAACAACTAATTTCACTGTGGCTAACACCGCAATTACCATTCTCAAAGTCTGAAAAGATATTTTCACCGCACTGCTTGCCTCTCTCAACTTGTTTACACTGAAAAGGCTCTTGGGGATACACAAAGCCGTACCTGTATGGTGTAAGGATATTCAGAGGAGGTGGTTTATCACTCTGGTTGTAAATGTCAGCAACAGGATTAGGAATGCTGTTCTTTGAAACCACCTGCTGGTCTTGGACGGTGGAACTTTTGAAAGCTTTTTTCATGTTGATATCCTGTAGTGACACTATTGAGAGAAAAGTCCCCCAAGTCGGGTTATATGGAAATATTTTAGAAACAAGTATAATTTGACTCACAATCATAAACATCTCCTAGAATAGCCAAATAATGTCTTCTATTGTTCACTTAAAACCATGCTTAAATAGCACATGCATTCCCTCCCTCTGAAAAACAACAGTTATCTCTGTAAGTCACGCCTTTCCTTCTTTTGTAGCGATATAACGATTTCATTGAACCTAATATTAGAGCATCATTCTTTACTTAAATAGCATTTCTCAGAAACCACACAGGAATAGAGTTATGAGTATAATAGGAATGTAAACACAATACCCCTGGGTATCTTAGGGGGGAAAATCACTCCAACAGTTAACACCAGTTTAATTACAATACATGTGGGAAATACTTCTGCAAAAAACACACAATGTAAAAAGTGCATTAAATTTTTCGGACACTAACATTAAGGAGAGAGGGCAAAGCTTTTCAACATCCCTGTAGTCCTAGAAATTAAGCAGCATGATAGAAATCTACACTAAGGAATGAGAGAACCAGGCTAATTATACTCATTTCTTGAGTTTGTACAACAGGTTACATCTCAGGTATCGACTCATCTGACCTCGACACAGACTTTTTGAGGTGGGTAAACTGCTGCATTAACCCACTGGACCAATGAAGCTGACGGTCAGGGGTGTTAAATGACCTGTCCAAGGTCACCCGGCAGAACAGCGGCAGGCCCAAGTAGAGCACAGATTTCCTAACTCGGCCGAGGGATTTTTCTACAATTACATCCATGGCAAGGAAAGTAATAAGGTAAAGTCTTGATTGGAAAGAAATTTTAAGGATATGAGATATGCGGTAGAATCTCATGAGATTTAACCTACAGACTAACCTTCTCCGGTGTAAGGTTTATCACAAGCATTACAACTGCAAGAACCAACAAAAAACTGAAGACAGACAAATATTTTTAAAAAAATCACTTGTGATACCATTTGAAAAGTGAATGATTGATTTAAAATGTTAAAAATTTCTTATCTGAATAGACCAAGTAGCTATTCAAATTTATATTTTTTAAAATAAGAGATACATTTTAAAAATCAGATTAAAAAGAGCACAGCTTCAGCTTGCTACTTATTGTTGGAAAAGTCAGTAAGAATGTTCATACCAGATATTAAAATATCAATGTTCTACATTTCTGTTAAATTTTTAGTTTGCTAATTTAATTTTGACCTTTGAAAAAGAGCTGAACATGAGAAAACATGTTTTTCTTAAATGTGAGGGATGAATTCCATAAATAACTATATTTAAAAAAAGAAAACCTTCACCTCTTATTAATACTACTATTAAAGGCCTAGCAGAAAAATCAGATGCTAGGATTGTTTTAATGCGACAAGAGAAACTGTAAGTACCCTTATATAAAGGTAAAAATAACTTTTAATCTGAACGTTTTCTTCAAAGTAAACATAAAATGGCACATCTTGATTTGGGGGGGACAGATTTTTTCCAGTCTAATTTCAGACTTTTGTCCAAAAGAGACAGCAAGTGGAAAAATGTTTAAAGGAATTGTTGAATATTAATTTTGTTGAAACTACCCCAATTTCAAGGTATGACCATCAATTAACTACACAGTGCCTGTCAATATTAACTTTGTTTGAAAACCCTGAAGCCTAGAGGCCTTCAGTAAACGCTGTTTCTGGGCGGTTCAACCAGCAGGGTCAGCAGGATGCCTTAGAAGCATCCGCCCTAAGGAGAGCAGCAGCTGATAGCTCACCCTCCCCCTTAGCTGGACAGAGTCTGTGATTTTTAGCTAAGAAACTATCTTTACAATAACTACCAATAACCTCCATGAGGACTTCTAATACTGAATGCATTCAAAGAGTCCTTTAAAACAAATACTACATGTGTAGTTTATTTAAAAAGAGAGTATGGCACACAAGGCAGACAAGATAGGACTCTTTTAATTACTAATTAACCCCATGTTGTGGGTTTTCCCCCTCACTGTTCTTCTAGGAAAAGACAAGATGAAGTAACAGCATACGACCCCAAGGAAGAAGGAGGAATTACCCTGCGATTAACCACTCCCGTCCTGTCTGCATCATTTCCAGCTCACAGCTCTCATGCAGTTACCTACCCTCCTCCACTGTTGAATCCAGCTGGGTGACTTTGACAGCAAGGCGATCGATTCTGTCTTGAAGAGAGTTTGCTCGGATGTAGAAGTTGTTGGCCTCATTAAACAACTCACCAAATATGTCTTCAGCATGTTTGCCTGGAGGAGGAACGCATGGGTAAGGCCACCTGGTCAGAACCCACATTCTCACCCCAGCCAAACTCCAACCTCAACACGTGGGGTTTTGTGCAAATGATCACAAAAATAAAGTATCACAGTCAAAGGCCTGTAGAATTTTTCAAAACTTATTAGGAATATTCACACGTATCTGAGACTGACCCAAAGTCGTAGAATTTTAAAATGCCCCAAAACAGTATAGAATTTTTACTTGACTGTTACATGACCTATCCCACAAGTTGCTTTCCGTTAAACTTCTTTAGAAAAAACTACTCTCTCATTTTGCATGCTTTATGTATAAACATCTCAGGACCTATGGTTTCCTTTTACTTCCCAAGGTAATTCAATAAATCATGTTGTTTTCTAAACTTAGGATTTTACCTCATTCACAATCGGAAATGTTAGACACCTTATATGGTGCCGACAACTTTCCAATGGCATTAACTTCTTCTAATTCATATTTCAAAATCTAGGTATACGGTGCTGGCTCTGGCCCTCCCTAAAAATCGACATGTGGAACTCTGAGTTAAATTTTTCTCTGTGGGTCACCTCTTCATGCTTGTGAGTGCTAGACATACTTCCCAATTTTTCTTAAAGTGTAATTAATAACATTTCTGAAAGTTTAACAAGCAAGATAGGAATCAGTGTCTGCTTACAAAGAATTTACAAATACGAACGCTATTCCTTTATTCACTCAACAAACATTTAATAACTGCCTACCGAGTGTACAAGGCATGCCTGCGTCCTCTCTCCCCGGACAGAGATACCACTATTATTTTTTTTTTTTTTAACTAGACTTCATTTTTTAGACAGTTTTAGGTTCACTGAAAAACTGGGCAGAAAACAGAGAGTTCCCATGTAACACCTGCCCCCCACACACAGCCTCCCCTGCTATCAGCATCCTGCACCAGATGGCACATGTGTTACAACTGATGAACGCACACGGACGTGCCATTATCACCCCACGTCCACAGTCTACATTAGGGTTCACTCTTGGTGCAGTACAGTCTATGGACTTTGACATATAATGACGGGGATCCAGCACTATAGCTATCACACAGGGTAGTTTCATTGCCCTAAAAATCCTCTGTGCTCCAGCTGTTTACCCCACCCCATCTTGGCAACCACTGATCTTGCTTTTACTGTCTCCATAGTTTTGCCTTTCCCAGAATGTCATATGATTGAAACCATATAGTATGGAGCCTTTTCAGATTGGCTTCTATCACCTAGTAATATGCACTTAAGGTTCCTCCGTGCCTTTGCATGGCCTGATAACTCATTTCTCTTTATCACTGAATAACATCCCATTGTCTAAATGTGACACAGTTTTCTTTATCCGTTCACCTACTGAAGGGCATCCTGGCTGCTTCCAGCGTTTGGTGATTCTGAACAAGCATTTGGGTGCAGCTTTTGGTGTGGATCTAAGTTTTCAACTCCCTTGGGTCAACACCAAGGAGCGTGACGACTAGATTCTACGGTACGAGTGTGTTTAGCTCTTTAAGGAACAGCCCCACGGTCTTCCAGAGCGGCTGCAGCATTGCGACCGGCAGTGAACAAGAGCTCCTGGCGCTCCCCACCCTCTCCAGCACCTGGTGCTGTCGGGTTCTGCACCTCTGCCGCTCCGACGGGTGTGCGGTGATACCTCGCTTTAATTCGCACGTCCCCGATGACATGCGACGTGAAGCACCTTTCCGTGTGCTCGTTGGCCACCTGTACACCTTCTCTGCCGAGGGGTCTGTCCAGTAAAAAGTCTTAACGCAAATTTTATGTTCTTAAACCCTGTAACTGGATGTGGCACCCAGAGTTAACGTTCGTTTGCGGCCTTGTAAACTCTTTCCTGAGCGAGACTCGTGCAGCTACTTACCTCATAAACATCTCCACATGCACGTCCTGTAAGACTCTCCAAGCCAGCACACGTTCTCACAGGAACTCACGTTCACGTTAACTCAGACGTGCAGCCCCACGTGGAAAGGCACCGACCAAGCCCAAAGGAAGCCCAAGCGAGAACAGGGTCCTCCGTGACAGCTCCCTCCCTCCGCGGCCACTGACACCAAACCTCGGCCCCCTACGCCCCCAACCCCTCGGCTCTGGCCCTCCTTGCTTCTCGCCCGAATGGCATCGACAGCTTGGTTCTTCTGCCTCCAGGTGGACCTTCCAGCCTCAAATCCGCCGCCCCCAAGGCCTCAGCAGGGCACGGGAGGCCCCGTGCGCCGCAGCCCTGCCCCTTTTCTGCGCTCCAGAGGAACGCACTCCCGACACCCGCCCCACTTGCTCACGGACCCTGTCAGTCCTCCTCAGGTTCGAATCCGTGCACTGTCACCTCGCTCAGAAGAAGCTGAAGGCCAGTTACGGCTCAGAAGGTTCCACGTGGTCCGGCTCATCTGCCTCACTGGCCCATCCCCTGCTTCCCTCTCCCTCCCACGCTTCACGCGGACCACACCGGGCCCTGCTCAGGCTCCCATCTCCTGTCCCTCCTGCCTGGGCCACTGCTGCCCTCCAGGTCTAGACCCAAGGTCACCTTCTAAGGGAGGCCTTCTCCAGCAACTACAGCTGAACGGCCGTCACCTCCGGCCCACACTCACAGATGTAAACACACACACACGCAGCCCGTCCCTGCCCTGCTGTATTTTTCTCCTGAGCACTTACCACCACGTAGTAAGTTACACCCCCGTACTTATTCATCCTGTTTCCTGCCTGGCTCCCGCCACTAGGACACACGATCCAGGAGAGGAGGTCTCTCCTCGGTCTGTGCGCTGCTGTTTCAGTCGCCAAGGTCTAGGGCGTGCCTGGCTCATCACAGGTGCTCAAAAAGAGTTTTGAATAAACGAATAAAAATGCATACACTTAAAATCAATCCTTCAAGACGCAGACAGGGGTCTGTGAGATCAGAGGCCCCGCTCTGTGTTCTCAAATACAGTTAAGTCCGCTACATACGAACCTTCAAGTTGCGAACTTTCAAAGATACGAACGTGCGTTCCCAGGTCCAGTCATGTAAGTTAGTTCACGTGTCTGGCGCACATTGTCACGCGCGTGCATCCTCTACAAGTGGTTGTGCTTTTGTGTACTTTACTGTGCAGTACTGTATAGAGTACAGTAGTACAGTATCTTTATTTCAAGCCCAGGAAGTCCAGAAGCAAGTGTAAAAGCAGCAATGAGGTGGCTGGTACTACTGTACTTTTCAAGGTACTGTACTGTAAGATTAAAAATGTTTTACTTTTTGTGTTTGTTTTTTATGTATTATTTGTGTGAAAAGTATTATAAACCTATTACAGTACAGCACTATATAGCCAACTGTGTTAGCTGGGTACCTAGGCTTTGTTGGACTTATGAACAAATTAGACTTACGAACGCACTCTCAGAACAGGACTTGTTCCTATGTCAGGGACTTACTGTACCCAAAGGACGCCTCAGTCACAGGCTGCATCACATGCCCCTATTCTTGTCTTTATTGATGGAAGTTCTTTAAGGGTGTGAGCCATGCCTTATCTGCATTGCATCTGTGTACTGTCTGTGCTGAGCCCGTGCTCAGTATCTCTTGAATAAAAACACATAACCTGTACCAGTGTTTTCTTGTTAACAAGGACACAGCCAACAAAGGCTCCCTGCTCATGTAAGTTTGGGAAATGCTGGACTAGAAGGTTTAAACATGTATCTATGCCTCAGGGCATCTTAAAATCTTTAATACACTCGTGTGTGTTAGGATTCTGCAGGAGAAGCCCCTAGCACACCCCGTTTTCAAACTGACTGGGCCTGGAAACACCAGTAACACCTTCCAGAAATACTGTTTTCTGAAGCCCATCTGGGAAAATGCCTGCCCGTCCACCGGGAGGACCTGTAGACAAAGCACCGTGCTCCGAATGCTTTAGATCCAGGCCTAGCAGTTGTTTATTTGGAACGCCAGACATGGTCAAAATGGGACCAACTAATTTTTGTTTTTCTACTTGTCCATTCATGGTTAGAAAAAAAAAAAATTCCAGTGCAACTCCATAAGAACCCTTTTCCCTTCAACTCTGCAGAAATCTAATTAATAGGGACAGCGTATACCAGCAAGAACACAGGCATATACAGCACAACCTCTTGCAGAAGAGACATCAGCGTTCTCAAAGCACAGCAAGCACTGCTGAGAAGCACACTCTGCTAGATGCTAAATAAGTTGAAAAGGGTCAATAACACGGGCCCTTTACCTTCGATGCTTAACCCTATTTGAAAAAAACATACAAATGCTACTATACTCCCATTGGAAGTTCTCAATTTATAAAAAGAAACAGAAATTAAAGACTTGCATACTTAATCTTTTCCAGCTGCTGAAAGCTGACAAGTGACTAAAGAGAAGGAAATGGAAGAACTATATTTTCCGATGAACAAGAATAAAGTGTTGCAATTACAGCGTTCAGTTTTGCAAACTGCAACTTATTCGAAAAGCTTAATTGTACTCACTCTTCCAGTGGCAAGTCCAATAATAGCTAAACTAATTCTGAATTGAATTAAAGACCACACAGAGGTAAGCACCATTTATTCATTCTTTACTGACAAAGAATCCATTTACAGATTTATTAGCACCACCATGAGCTTATGTCCAAGTGTGTCAGGTAGCGAAGTGCGCCTCCAAACTGCCAAAGCATCAAAATTATGTGCGGATTTTCCACTGTATTTAGGATTTTCAGGAAACAATCAGTGTGCCTGTGTGAGTCCTTTCTGCGGAACAAGGAACCAGTCATAACGAGGTCCTTCAGAAATTTTAATCCGTACCCCTAGCACCTTGATCTTGGGTTCGTCACGATTTTGGCTTTCCATTTTCCACTAAAAGGAACGAGGCTCCTTGAAAAAATGACTGATTCTAGGGATGAGGGTGAAAAAGTACAAGATGTGCTTAGAATATCTTGGTGTGCTTTTCAAAAAAAGTAAAGAAGTATTCAGAGAGTGGTGGGGACATGTCAAAAGGACACAGGAGCCAGCATGAAAGGGTCCCACTGGCCAAGTGTGGGAAAATGTGAGTACTGAGACAAATAACCAAGATGATGGCTTATAATCCATGGAATAAGAGTCCATGAGTCCATACTGTTGAAAATAAACAAATGAATGAATGGATAACAGGGAAAGAAGTGAAAGCACGTACATCAGAATTCCAACTAATAAATGTAGAAGAAATTAGGGAATGACCAAAATCACCATTCTGTAACCACCCCGATAATAAGTGCTTTGGCCAAGAATCATCCATGGATGCTAAGACTACTGGGTAGAACTGGGAGAGAACATAGTCTCAAAGTATCTCCCCATAAGATACTTACTAATTACACAGGGGATAAAACTTCACAGTAGAGAAACCCACAGACAAAATGTTAACCAAGCAATCAGAGTTCACGGGGGCAGTTACGGGACAAGCTGGTAACGTGTGCTTCCAGATAAAATGCCCTGAGTACGAGGTGTCAACCCTCTGTGACAGTCCTGAGAACATCTTAAATCTAGTCATGAGGGAGCATCAGAAGATAGAGACCAAGGAATGGTCCATAAAACCATGGCTGGTTCCCCTTAAAATGTCAAGACGTCAAGTCATAAAAGTCAAGACAGACTGAGGAACTGCTCCAGATTAAAGGAGAAAGATAGAAATAGATATATGTTTGTATATATAACAACTATGTATGTATGTGTATGCATGTATGTACACACAGAGACACAGGAGGGGACAGAGGAGGAGAAAGCAGGGCAGGAGGAAAAGAGAGGAATTTCTGAGAAAAAGAAAAGATGAGGTAAAATAATGTATGGGTGAAAGTTTGAGAATTCTTCGTACTCTTTTTGACCTTTCTGTAAGTCTGAAATCATTTCAAAATTAAAAAATAAATTTATTACAGTGTCTGTAATAAAGTCCAACTGCTTCTGAATTCCATAAAATAATGTCACAATTATTGGGCCCTAAGTTACTTTTATTCCTTTTTAAAGTTTCACTTTTTTCCTACTATGAAAGTAATCCATGCTTATAAAAAATGGTAGAAAATATGGAAACGTAAACAATAGGAAAAACAGCCCGAAGTCCAATCTAAGACAGCAACTGCTAACACTCATTTCTCTTGTCTTTGTTGTATTTATAAGTATGCATAAAAGTTAAAAAAAAAAACCAACATAGTATACAGCCTGATTCTTTGAAATGTCTTTGTGGGTATATAAAAGCAACACAAGCTCATGGTAGAAAATTTGCAAAACTCGGAGCAATAAAAAGTAAAAAAATGTCACGCATAGTTAACTACAGTGAACTTTTTTGTATACTTGTTTACAATACTGTTTCTAAGCATTTTATAAGAACTAAGATAACAGATGTTGATTGTTATGCATTTTCAGCTTACTCAGCAAATATGTATCAAACACCCACTGTGTACCAGGCACTATGCTAGTCACTTGAAGAAATACAGCAATGACCACAGCTTTTATTATATACAGACAATACCACACAGACCATAAATAAACAGACAACCCATCACATGACAAGCGGTATGAAGAAAACGAAACTGCAAGAGAATATGGTAGGAAGTGGGTGACACTCAGGTGGTCACAAAAGGCCTCTCTGAGAAGGTGACGTTTGGGCGGACGGTGGCTGGAGGTGAGGGGGCACCTTCCAGGCAGAGACAGGCTGCAGGTGAGGACAGCGTCAGGGAGGAGGGCGAGCGGCGGTGGAGGACGGAGAAAGGGATGTCCTTCCCTTGCGGCGGGGGGACCAGAGAGGGGCGGGCAGGTCCCACAGGGCCCCCATACAGCAGGGCCGGGGCGGCTGGGACCAGAGCTGCGACAGCAGAGGTGGGAGCAGGTGTGCGGACTCAGTACACACTGTGAAGACGCAGGAAGAGAGAAGGGAAAGACCACGGCAGCTGCAAGCGCAGAGCCCCCATCTGCTAAGATATATGGGGGGGAAGAGAGAAGAAAATCATTATTCCGGCTTGATCACGTTGCACTTGAGATGCTTCCGTAAGCAGCTGTACACACAAGTTTGAGGTCTGGGGAGAGGTCGTACGTTTGGAAGCCGTCAGCCTGAAGGTGGCGTTCGGGCCACGGGCGGGTGAGGTGGCCTGGGGACCGGGAGCAGGGGAGGGCTTGTGGCCACACCCCGGGGCCGTCCAACAGGTGCAGGAGAAGGAGACGAACACAGAAGAGCTCTCGAGGCGAGAGACACCCCGAGGGTGCCGGCCCTGGGCGGTAAGGAAGCCCTCCAGGACGGGGAGGGAGCCCTCCAGGACGGGGAGGGAGCCCTCGGGGGGGGAGTGGTGCTCAGACATCAGGCCACACGCCTGAGACCGAGCACTGGACTTAGCAACGTGGGCGTCGCCGTGGGGGACCCCGACGGGCACAGCCCCAGGCAAAGACGAGACAGAACTTCAGCGGGGACGAGAGACAAGGAGGGGGTAAGGGCAGGAGCGGCTCTTTCAAGGAAGCTTGCTGTGAAAGGAGCAAGAAATGGGGCGACGGGGAGCGGACGACCTGAGGGAGATCTCTCAGCATGTCAACATCCGGTAGGAGTGATGTGGACGGGGGTGGGGTGGCGGACACGGGAAAGACAGCTTAACCCAGTCCTGGAGTGAGTCCTGGGGTCAGCACTGTACAGCAGGGTGGGCAGGGTGCACAGGCAGATCAGGGGGCTGATCTGGCAGGAGGGGGGTGTTTGGTTCTCCCCTGAATGCTCTTATTTTCTCAGTGAAATAAGCAAACCACCAGCTCAGAGTTTGGGGTGGAAAGAGAAGATGTGAAACAGGCATCTCTGGGCACGGGGGCGTGGTGGGGGGGGAATTAATTAGCGAAGGAATCACGGCAGGACCGCGGAGCAACCCTGAGCGCTCACCTGAGGAATGCTCGTGATTTTACATCTCCCTTCTTTTCTGATATAAGCATTGAAAGGTACAAATTTCCCCCTAAGCACCTCTTTACGTTAATCCCAAAAATACACTGGTGATTCTGTGGGTTCATTACCCACACAGTTAGAGACAGTTTGCAATTTCCTTTTTGATTTCTTCTTTGACCCAAGGAGTTATTTTAGAAGCTACTGCTTGATTTTCCAATATGTGAGAATTATCTTAAAAGGTTATTATAATTATTTTCTCATTAACACCATACTCTTTATGGTATCAATCTTTTCAAATGTATTATTTTCTGGCTAAGCATATGTCCCATCTTGAGGAACATTCCATGTGAACTGAACATTAGAAGAATGTGTATTCTACAGGTGGGAGTTTAGTGTTCTGTAAAGGTCAACTAGGTCAGACTGGCTGGGAGTATTGTTCAAAACTTCTACATCCTGGTAAGTTGTGATTCTCAGAATCTGTCTGTCTTTCCAAATTTGGGGGCAGCGGTTTGTCCTGTGACCTCAGTTCTCTGAGGGATCTAAGAGAAGCTGGTGGATTTCGGTTTGTTGAGCTCTTTTCCTGTTATGCAGGCGGGAGTGGCTTCTAAGTTCCTGAAACGCCGGGCTGGAGTCATCTGTGGATCCTGTTTCTATTAACTTCTCTTTCTCTTAATTATGAGTCATGCTCTTCTCCTTTCCCATGTGTCTCCGATTTTAATTTTTTGCTGGACAACGTGTGTAAAAGACTAGTCAAGAATGAAGTAGACAATGTTTACTCCTATGAAAGGTGCTACGTCGAGGAGGAGCACGACCGAACTCAGGGTGCTGCTAATCACAGTCGTGGACCTGAGAGGAGCGTGATCGTGGTCAGGACAACTTTAGAAAACAACACTAAAATCCTTGGAAATCTTCCCTCGAAGTTTTTAGATGATTATAACAGTGTAAATCACAACCATCAGAAAGACACCTGTAAGTCACGGAAGACACGTTACCATAAGCCCATGAGCTCATGAGATGGGAAGAATGCCGATGATGAAGGCAGAGCGGTTTGACGGCAGGCTTGGCCGAACGTTCGGACGTGGCTAGCTCTCCACCTGTGCTCTGGAGAGTCCGTCTACACTTAAATCCCGCCGTGTCGCACCCCGTCCAGGGCAAGGAGAAGTGAGAAACGGCCCCTCCTCATTCCTTCTGCTAAGGAAGTGTTTCTGATGTTCCAGGTGGGGCGGCAAGTGCCTGGATTCCCAACAGCCCCGCCTTGTGGGGGACTCTTATTACACTCACCTCCAGTTCTACGGCTCACGGAGCTGTGCCTTATACTTTCCTAAGTACACATTTCTCTTACCTCTCTTCACTGGCTTCCTACTTTTATCCACAAGTAATGCAAATACTTATCTTACATTGAAGCAGTGAACTTTAAAAAATTCGTGCTGTTTCTTCCAGTCAACTCTGTCCACTACGTTCATATGTTTTCTCTTAAAGTACCTCAACCCAGCCTTAACCTGCATGGAAATGAACTTATGATCTATTTCTTGCATATTCTGTGTTTAAATCTTCCCTTTCACTTCAAAAATCCCATTTGGCTAAAAACATCCAAGAAATCTATTCAGTGCATGCCTTCAAAATACTTAAATCTCTATTCTGACAAGAACTGCACTTGGTATAATCAATTAATACAACCCTGAATTTCAGATCCAATTACATAAAGCAGATGTATTACACTGCAAGCCCTCAAGGAAGCATTTTTATGACGATTTGGCATTTGGTTTGATATGAGACATAATACATACCATAAGGGGTAGCAATAAAAATAATAATCACGAATTAAAATCTGAGAGGAAAACAGAATTTCTTTCTCATTTATACAAGTACTCAATGTAGAAATTAATAGAAAATAGATTTTGTAATAACTTTTTTTCAGACTCACATTTAAAATTAATGGAGTCTCAAAATTTTATACCATTTTTAAGAACAATCTTAGCTCTTTGTGAGGAAGTCTAATGACCTATAAGATGTAAGAAATCTTAAAAAAAAAAAAAAAAAAAAAGGTGCCATAAAAGACTAGCAAGGTATGTACCAGTTTTCTCCAAGAATTATGACAGTGCCTCTCTGACAAAGAAACATACGGTTATGTCCAACAGCAAGATAATGGTTAATGATACTGTATCAATATAACACAGTAATCTCTAGCTATTAAAAATGTGTCTTAGAAGAATCAACAAAGATGTTTACTATATACGAGTATAGGCTACAAAACCATATGAGGCATCATTTTTATAATGATATATACAAAGCATTATCAATGATTTCCCCTGATTAATAAAAAAATTTGTAATTTTTTTTCCTTTGTGTTGTCCTGTGCTAAGTTCTCTACATGATCTTATTAGTACCATCAAATATAACCAAAAACTTTGGGGCAGGGGAGGCATCTAAGGTCTAACTCCTTTCCTTGTGACATACTCTTAAGAAAGGCAAAGGAAGACAGCTATAATCACAAGAACGAAGCGAAAGAAGTGGAAACCAGCCTGGGAGGTATTGAAATGGATTTGCGTCATCCTTGGCACAAATGCCCTATTTCCTTTTTAAAGCAAATTATATTAAAATTACATTATAATATCAGTAGGAATTTGATTGCAAGACACTGTAATTTTAATTGAGCAACTAGCTGATAAGAACAAGAGCACTCAGATAATTAATCAAGGAAAATGATGAAAAAGCACTCCTGATTTAATGTTAATTGCTACACTAAACTGTCATTATTTGAAGAAAAATATATCAATATTCCATTACTGGAAAACCAAGTGACACATTAATTTTTTTTCAATGAAGTAGAGTTGATTTACAATATTATTTTAGCTTCAGGTATACAGTATAGTGATTCAGTATTTTTACAGATTATATACTCCATTAAAAGTTATTACAAGATAATGGCTGTAATTCCCTGTGCTGTACAATATATCCTTGTTGCTTATCTATTTTATACGTAGCAGTTTGTATCTCTTACATACCCCTATCTTGCCCCTCCCAGTGGTTACCCCACTGGTAACCACTAGCTTGTTTTCTATATCTGTGAGTCTCTGTTTTGCTAGATACATTCATTTTTTCAATTCCACATACAAGTGATATACAGTATCTTTTTCTGACTGACTTATTTCACTAAGTATAATGTTCTCTAGGTCCATCCATATGGCTGCAAATGGCAGAATTTCATTCTTTTTTATGGCTGAGTAATATCCCACTGTATACATGTGCCACATCTTCTTTATCCATTCCTCTGTCAATGGACATTTAGGTTGCTTCCATGTCTTGGCTGTAGTAAATAGTGCTGCTATGAACACTGGGGTGCATCTATGTTTTCAAGTTAGTGTTTTCATTTCCTCTGGATATAAACCCAGGAGTGGAAGTGCTGGGTCATATGGTAGTTCTACTTTTAGTTTTTTGAGGAACCTCCATACTGTTTTCCATAGTGAATTCACCAATTTTTTTTTTTTTTTTTTTTTTTTTTTGTGGACGTGCAGGCCCAGCGGCCATGGCTCACGGGCCCAGCCGCTCCGCGGCACGCGGGATCCTCCCAGACCGGGGCGCGAACCCGGTTCCCCCGCATCGGCAGGCGGACGCGCAACCACTGCGCCACCAGGGAAGCCCACACCAATTTATTGATACATTCCCACCAACAGTGTACATATCCTCACTGATATTTGTTATTTGTAGACTTTTTGATGATGGTCATTCTGATAAGTGTGAGGTGATATCTCATTGTTTTGATTTGCATTTCTCTAATAATTAGCAAAGATGGATATATCACCCTGCCAGACTTCAGACTATACTACAAAGCTACAGTAATCAAAACTGCATGGTACCAGCACAAAAATAAACACATAGATCAATGGAACAGAATAAACAACCCAGAAATAAACCCACACACTTATGGTCAGTTAATCTACAACAAAGGAGGCAAGACTATACAATGCAGAGAAGACAGTCTCTTCAACAAGTGGTGCTGGGAAAACTGGACAGCTGCATGTAAAAGAATGAGATTAGAACATTTCCTCACACCATATACAAAAATAAACTCAAAATGGATTAAAGACCTAATTGTAAGATGTGAAACCATAAAACTCCTAGAAGAGAACACAGGCAGAACACTCTCTGACATAAATCACAGCAATTTTTTTTCTTTGACATAAATCACAGCAATTTTTTTAATCTGTCTCCTAAGGCAAAAGAAACAAAAGCAAAAATAAACAAATGGGACCTAATTAAACTTAAAAGCTTTTGCACAGCAAAAGAAACCACTGACAAAATGAAGAGACAATCTATGGAGTGAGAGAAAATATTCTGGTATGACTGACAAGGGATTATTATCCACAATATACAGACAGCTCATACAACTCAATATCAAAACAAAGAACCAACCCAATCAAAAAATGGGCAGAAGACCTGAACAGACATTTTTCCATAAAAGACATACAGATGGCCAACAGGCCATGTAACACACTATTAACCAAAACCACTTTAAAAAGTGGCTTTCCTTCTCCCTTCCACGCCCCTCCCCACACCGTCACTCATATTAGAAGTTAGTAATACTCAAAGGAAAAAAATCTGAAAACTACTAAACACTAATTTTTTATTTTATTGGACAAAGCTTTGAAAGCTTTTGATACTTATTCTCTAATTATAAGGCTGTTCAAGTTATAAATTTCCTCTTCTTCATTTCTATGACTGTTCTTATACTCAATACCAATAAGCAATATTTTTTCACTGAAAAGAACAATTCCCTGAAAAGCCTGGGAAATATGTAATTCTGACAAAATTTCTGGCCCTTTAAAGTCAAGTGTCTAGTTTGGATGTAGTGGGAGCACTGTAACCGGTAAAAACCTAAAGATCTCCCCACAGTTGCGTAGAGTCACTGGGGCTTCAAAGGCCTATCTGGTACCAGGACCAGGTTCTCTTGTTTGATGTAAAGTTATTTAAACCCTCATGACCCTGAACTGTTCCCCCATAGATGTGATGAGAATCAGAATGATCTGGTGAATCGGGCTCTCAATTGCTAGTCTTCCTTTTTGGTTTTTGTTTGTTTTTTGTTTGCTTTTTTTTTTTTTTGCAGTACGCGGGCATCTCACTGCTGTGACCTCTCCCGTTGCGGAGCACAGGCTCCGGACGCGCAGGCTCAGCGGCCACGGCTCACGGGCCCAGCCGCTCCGCGGCATGTGGGATCTTCCCGGACCGGGGCGCGAACCCGGTTCCCCTGCATCGGCAGGCAGACTCTCAGCCACTGCGCCACCAGGGAAGCCCTTTCCTTTTTGGAAAAGACCAAAGAAATTCCTTCTGGTCCCTTGGTCTGTTCTTCCTTCCTTAGACCCACTAGAGAATTAGTTACTCTGGATTACGGCAGGAGGACAAGTCTCCCAGGACAAGGCTGCTGCTCAGGCAGGTATGACCACTCCAGGGTCAAGGCAAATCCCTGAAGTTCCCCTTGGGATTCCCCCCAGATGGCATTTGTAGACAAAGTCTAGCCTCCCTCTGTATCACTTATAGGAAGTTCAGACGACTGTACCTCACCTGTCCTAATCTGGGGGTGGAGGCCCTGGCGGCAGGGTGGGCAGGATCCTACTGAATGTCGGTCAGAAACTCAAAGGAATAAAAAAATAGACTCTGTTTTGACTTTATCTTGAAAATTAATCCTCAGTAATAGACGAATTTTAATATGACAGACTCATACTTTCCTAAAACTTCACTTTAAAAATAACTGATGAATGATTAGAAAATTAGAAAACAACACAAAAACTCTACTCAGTGCTCTGTGGTGACCTAAGTGGGAAGGAAATCTAAAAGGAGGGGATATATGTATATGTATGGCTGATTTACTTTGCTGTACAGCAGAAAGTAACACAGCATTGTAAAGCAACTCTACTCCAATAAAAATTTTAAATATCTATTTTTGCCCAGGGAAAAAAAAGAAAACAACATTGTTTTATTGATTTATAAACAGTCTTTTAAATTCTTATTTTCCTTAACAATTTTAGATCATAAAAATTTTTTTGCATATACCTTTTCTCATCTCCTATATTTCCACTCAGTGGGAAAAAAACATACAAAAACTAAAGATTCACCCAAAATGTAGATGTCACTCATCATGTGTGAGAGTTTATGGCAGGTCATAATTGCATGTTGCCTATTGTATGACCATATTGACGTCAAGTATACATGCTTCTGTAACTTCTAAGTAGGGACCCAGTTGACTTGATTTGCTGTATGCTGCACCTAGAGGAGCACCGAGTGAATAAACAGGCATAAATAAATCACTGGTTATCAGTAATTTGCTGCTCCACCACCAATTAGCAACCATCCTCGTTTTCTGGAGTTGCACCCTCGGCTCTCGCGCCCCCGTCCTCCCTGGGCGGCGAGCACGGGGCACCTGGGCACCTGTGAGGGTCAGCCATGAACCGGCCACGCGGCTCCTTGACCGGGCACAGGGCCATCAGTGCAGCCCCCCTGCCTCGCCAGCCCAGGGCCTCGCTCGTGCCCAGAGCCTGTTTCTCTCCCCGCGCCCTCCTGCCTTTCTTCGCCCGCTGGCTTCCTCTAGCTCCTTGCAGCCTCCCTCCACCCCCGGCAACAACAATGCAGGCCTGCGATGACGCCCCGGCGGTAGATTCCACGATAAACGAGCACACGCGCTGTGTCTTAGTTCAAACTTCCCGACAGGACACGACTGGCCCAGACAGGCTTTTCGATCCAGACACGCAGCATCTGACTTCGCAGGTCACCCCGATCACAATCCCTGCAGGGATGCCTAGCATCTTCCGTTCAAGCTCCGCCAGGGACTCCAGCAGAGAAGCAGGGCTGCAGCAGGCTGACTGGGGTGGACTGTGCTTGAGGCCAGGGCCCACGCCTGGTCCACTCATGAGGCTAGAGCAGGATGTGTGTACAAAACGTCACCACGGCCCCAGTGGTGCACTGCTTCCTACTGCTGCTGTCACAAATTTTCACAACTTCAGTGGATTAAAACAACACAAAATTACTGTCTTACAGCTCTAGAGATCGGACGTGTGAAATGTTACCACTGGACTGAAATCCAGGCGCTGGCAGAGCTCTGTTCCCTCTGGAGGCCCCAGGGGAAAGTCCAGGTCCCGGCCTTTTGCAACGTACAGAGGCCACCTGCACTCCTTGGCTCGTGGCCTCTTCTCCCGTCTTCGGAGCCAGCAACGGTTGATGGATCCTTCTCACATCCTATCACTCTGACAACTCCTTCCTCCCACTTAAAGGACCCCCGGGATTACACGGGGCCCACCAGACAGCCCAGGACAACCTCCTTCTCGCGAGGTGAGCTGACGAGCAGCCTTAATCGTCCCCTTGCCCCGTCACACGGCACATCTGCGGGTTCCCAGGGTGCGGACGCAGACATCCTCAGAGGGGCCGTGATCATTCTGCTTACACACGGACTCGACAGAACAGAACGCACCCTGCGGGTAGTTTCACTTAGAAGAGACTGTGGCCAAGCGGGCACCTCTGACGTAACACTGTGCACGAGACATGGTGTGATTATTAAAACCTTAACAGTTCATGGTGGTTTTCATCACTTAGACCTTATGCCAACAGACGTTTCAGCCATAAGAAAACGAGAGACTAAAATAACATTCTTATGGAGATACATGAACGCACACAGAAATACTTTCACCCTTCAATAATTTACAAGGTATCCTCCTGTAATTATATGAATTTATACATTTTACCAACAACCACTACCAAAAATCAATTATGATTAGTTCAGATTCCAGAAGAAATCTATTTTGAAGCACATTTTAAGCAATTTCCAAATTACTTTTGTTTAGCCAATGATTACAGACATAATATATCAAAAATATATCAATAATGATGCACTGCAATTCTTTTAAAGAAAAAAAAAAACTCATCCATAGTGTTTCTTCTTCAAAACAAATAAAAGCACTTGAGTTTTTTTAAAAACCACTCTCCCCTGCTTGACGCGGCCAGGATGTGAAATTTCATGGAGGATTTTCTCGTTATTAACAGAGGTTCTGAAAATTTAACTGTGAAAACCTGTCATCCAAAATGCAGTGTGAACCATCTAAACCGAAAAGGCGTGGGACGAAGTGAGAAAACAAGATCATGACGTAAACGTAAAAGTTAGGGAGAAAGACTGCAGCTTCAAAAAGCTTGGAAGGAAAAGCATTTTCATGCATACCTGAGGCTTAAGAAATGGCATATTTCTTGGGTAGTTCATATTAATGTTCAAAATTAGAATAACAGGAAGTCCTCTCTTCCTTACGCTTGTGTTTGCTTATATTTCTATAATCTGTGTATGTAATGTGTACATGGCACTGCATACGTGTAACCATCAACTCATCTGCTTACCTCAATCTGGAAGTCAATACCCGCATTTTAACCTTCAGTAGATTAAAACCAGCCAGTCTCACTAGCTTGGGGCTTGATTCTTTGATTCATTTGGAATATTATTCAATCAACAAACACGTACTGAGCCTCTATTCTAACGCCGGGCACATCACAGGTGTGACCTAGTTTTCAGTTCGTTACACTGAAAAAAACTTAGTCCTGTCCAAGTTTAATGCATAATTCACGTTTTTTAAAATGCCAATTATTTGATCCTCATTTTTAATAAGCTTTTAAAAGTGAACACTACTTTAAATCTACACATTTGGCGGCACCTAGCAACTTGTGAACTGGTCAATGCTAACTTCACCACGCGAAGCTGGGATCAGCAGACCAGTGAGGGGGCCACAGCTGATTGCTCGCTGGGAAGTTCAAGAGGGAGGGTGGGGGGGAGGGAAGCTCTCTCCTTCAAAGCTGCAGCCTCTTCTCTGGACAATCACATAACTATTGAATTGAAATCAATTTGCTAAATTCGTTAAAATGAATACGTGGCTGGTAACCAGAAGAAAGGAGGCAAGGGCACTCACTCAGGCTGCTCAGCTGGCGTATGACGGCAGCCAGGGCGCTGTTGGTCACACACTCGAGTTCGCTGGGGATGCCCTCGGGCAGGGCTCCGCGGCACAAGTGCCGGGGTTCGATGTTCCTCTTCACTAAAGGCATGGCTCCCAATCTGAAAATGAAAAAGACAGTTTTAAAAGCTCATATTCACATTTTAACAAGCCTGGAGTTTCAACTCTCTGGAAAACTGACTCTTTCCTAGGAATCTGCATTATCCTATCATTTCCATGTGAGAGAATCGGCTCAACATGCAACAGATGTCAAATTACTTACATGAATGCCATAGATTTCAAAGCTATATGGACAGCACAGTCCTACTTTTATAGAAAAGGGATGCACGCAAGATTTCCAGTTAAGCATGAGCGACTGAATACGTGCATTTTCACCTTCCCCCGACGCCGCTGAAACGACGAGAGAGGAAAGGCACAAGCCCACACGCGCTAAGAGAGCAAAGGACACAACAGCCCCAAACCATAGGCAGAGCTTGCAGACTAGGGCACGGGAAAGGCCGAACCTGGGCTGCAAAGGAGGGAGCAGGACGGAGCCCACCTACCTGGGCGAAGGGTCACCAGACACTCAGGAAAGCCTCCCCCATGATCCTGGGGACTTCAGTCCACTTCTCTCCTCCAAAGTACATCGGACATCCAATGAAATCTCAACTTTTCGTTTAAGGAGGTATATAGAATTTCAAGCCTACCACTTACGCAGCACATCTACTGCTCCCTACAACAGGAGAAAACCCAACGACTGGGACACACTGTCACCCTGACAGGGTGACCATAAGGCCCAATTCACAGGAGCAGCCACCCAGGAAAGCCAAGGAGCCTGGTGGCGTCTGAGCAATGAAACCGGCCCCGCGGCCTCAATCGGGAATTCTCGTTACATGAGACAAATAACACCTTGTTTAAGTCACTGCTGCTGGGTGTTCTGTTCCTGAATTAAATTTATTCCCAACTGGGACAACGGCTCACCTCAAGATCCTGGAAGTAGCGAGGCACAAGGTCAATCTCTCTTTCCTTCCTCCCTTCTCCTTCACCTCTGTTCACGCATCCCATAAACACCTGCTGAGCACTGACCCGACACCGGGCAGTGTGCAAGGTGACGAGGACCCAGCGGTGAGTGTGACAGACAAGGACCCTCCCCCCCGTGGAGGTGCGACATCGGTCCAACCGCCCAGGTCAGTGGCCTCAGGTCATGAAACCCCCTGGGGGACCCTGCGCAGCCTCCCTGTGGACGTGACCGCTGCCCTGAAATCAGAAGGGTGGACGGGGCGATCTCACAAGGGCTCCAGCAGAGGGCGGAGGTCGGGGGCAGCTGCAGAGGAAAAGTTCTGCTCATCGGGCCAGTGTTTTCAGTCACTACTTCTGCCTCTCGCCCATTAAGGCACCGGTTGAGCACACCGGCCACATCTTCCAACCCAAATACTACTTCATCCACCAACGCAGGCGCACAGCCTGTGGCACATCACTTCACCCCCCCGTGCCCTCCTTTCCTCCCCACAAAACGGGGATCGCAACGGGACCTACCTCACGGAGTGAGGGCTTGACGCGTTACTACCTTATAAACCACTTAGAACAGGGCCTGCCGTATAGGGACACTCAAACGATGTGACTGATTATATTAATTTTATTATATCTCATATGTTGTTATGATGTTAATTCTTACTCTGATTATAACAATAAAAAAGGAACAGTTCACTGGTTGAAAACAAGGTTGAACCACAGAAGACGGATAACAATATTTACATTAAAACTATGTCTAAGAACACATATACGCTATTATGTAGAAAACAGATAACTAATCAGAACCTGCCGTATAGCACAGGGAACTCTCCTTCACTTTGCCGTCCAGCAGAAACTAACACAACGCTGTAAAACAACTGTGCCTCAACTAAAACAAACAACAAAAAAAGGAGGGTAGAACTGCACGGTAATCTCAACAGCCATGGATCCATCAAACACTGAGCGCCAACTGTATACCGGCCCGGTGCTGATGTCTAACACCTTCATAAATTCAAGTGGGAGACTGAGAGGCACCAAAGGAGAAGAGACTGGAATTATCTAGAAACTGGAAGAAGTGACGAGGAGCCCCTGACCCTTTCAACTGAAAACCTGCTGGGCTTCCTTCCGGGCAGACACTGCGGCGTCCACTGGGCGGGGTGGGTTTGACGGGCCTCGTGATGCTCTCACTGGCCTTCCAAGGCCATCCCATTCCTCACCCCCATCCAGAGCGTCAGACTGGGGTGTCCCAAAGCCACATCACTGACGGGAGAATATCTGAGTCCTATTTGGGGGACTAGTTTGGGGAAGTCGGGCACCCAAAGGAACTGTTCGAGTCCGGTTCATCTCAGTGATGTCAGCCATACTTCTACATCCGTTCCTAAAACTGTTTTTCTTCAAGTACACATATGCTGACATTAGGAAGCCATGGGCACTGTCTCCCACCCCGTCCTTAAACATCTCATGATCATTAAGAATAAGAAAGGGACCAGGCGGTGACGAGAGAATCTTTCTATGCATAAAAATAAACTAAAAATTTCCCAGGGTGCCAGAAAAAAAAAATGATGTCAAAGAAGAGGTACACATCCAAGGAAAGCGTGTTAAACTATGAAAATTCTAGATACACTAGTCTCTAGTCAAAAGTGTAAAAGATTTACTATGAGGTGTCATTTCTTCCTGGGAGAATCAAGTAGAGCAAGAGGCTGGTAACTAGTCATAATAAACTAGAAAATCTCATAAGGAAAAAAAGAGAAATCATTAACAAACTTAATAAAAGCATAAAGTATAGGAAAGAAAAATACTGAAAACCGATCAGCAGAGACTCGAGAACTAGAAGGAAATGAGGCAACAACAACTACAACGAACACAAAGAGGCGGAGAGCACTACGGGGCCGGGGCGGGGGCGGGGGGGCGGCACAGCTCCTACAGACGCAGGTGAGCGAGGGACGGGGAGGGGACCACGAGGCTCTGAACGCGCCTGCTCAGAGCGCTGCTCAGCGAGAACGGCCCACACGTGAACCAGCTCTCGAATAAGTTCTCACGAGAGGGCTGAACAAGGCCTTGGGATAAACATGAGTTCGGAGCCGAGCGCTGACTGTGTATATCACGTCCATTTGTATTTATTCAAGATGGAATGTCCCTCTTTCCCCATATTTTTCGACCTCTGACAGCCCCAAAACTTGCCAGTCTGACACCCCCCCGGCCCACCACCCATATTTCTTTGGATCCACCGTCGTTCAGATACACAAAATCCTAATTATACACGCACCCCGCAGCCGTCCCACCTGCACGTCCAAAGCAGGCCAAGCGGTCAACACCCGCCCCTCCTTCCCTGACTGGGTGGCTCTCCGACGTCAGATGTCAGATGAGCCATCACGTCGTCGTCCTGGCCTATCCGGAGCTAACACCGCCGTTTCCCACCAGCCTTTTCGGAGCCTCCCCCTGCCCTGCCGCCCCGCCCCCGCTGAAGTCCTTCACGTTTACGCTTGAGACACCCCCTCTGGCATCGGTGAGCTGCCTGGAGGCTCCGTGTGTCCCTGACAGACGTGCTGAAGGTGTCCCCCCAAAGACTCGCCTGTGATGCTATCAGGGCACAACAGAGAAAAGCTTAAGTCTCTACAAGGGCATTAACCACGTCTTGTCTTTTCTGGATTCGGATGCTTCGACACCTGAGCCCACGCTCAGCCTGCAGGGGCTGCCCCTCCCGGGACTGGCCAAATCCTGAACTTGCCTTTCCCATCAAACCCACCGGTGCAGGGCCCTCGCCACCACCTCCACTGCCCTCAGCAGGCCGCCTTCCACCTGCCCTAAGCACCCAGGCGCCAGACACCAGGGGTGACCTCACACCCCGGAGCCCCTGAGATTATTCAGATGAGCTGCTTCTAAGCCCGCTCACCCGTGCCTCCGTGAAAACCCACACTACAGGCTCCTTCCCCCAGATCCCCACCCCCCATTCCCTCTCCCTCCCGACGGCCCTGGTGCTTCCCCGTGTGCCCCCCGCCCCGGGAGCTGGGAAGGACTAACTCTCTTGTCAGTGGCAGTTGTCTCTGGATCCACCGGCTTCACTATACCTCGTGTTTCCTATTAATACACCATATTCTAAACAGTGAGAGGTCTGAGAAGGATTCAGAAGAGGCTGCGTGTCAGACGCTCACACAGCTCCCCACTTACTATCCCAAGCACCCCGCAGAGCCGGCGTGCCTGCACTGGGCCAGCACGGACGGCGTCTCTCCCGCCAGGGCAGACTGTAAATGGCCCAGATTCCGGGGCTGAGTCTATCGACTCTGTTCCCCACAAAGCCCTTCACGGCCCACACCGCGGCTGAGCATCGCAATGACGCCTGCTGACCTCGTGCCCACATACATACACACACGTATGTCTATCTGCCCCTCCCTGGGCACCCGGCCTATTGTTGTTCAGTGTCTCAGCTCTAATTAATCCCAGCCTTCACTTCTCACTCTCATTACACCTAGATGTGGGGTTCCCACACCTGTCTAAATACACAAGACAACAGAGAGAGAGGACATGCTGCCGTCTGTATAATTTTAGAAGGAGGGTTGCATTTCACAGATCCTTTTGAAAGTTCTAATCACCCAGCAATGACTTCTGTGGCTTTCCTGTCAGTGTGAAGTACTCTAACAGATGCATTTTTTTCCCAGACAGCCTTTGTCTGACACAAATCCAGTTTTGAATAAACTGAAGAGAAAGGAAGACGTAAAGGAGAAAATGTTGAGTCAATCGATTCTCTTGAAAACGCTTTGCAATTACAGAAACAGACATGTAATGAGCGAATCCAACCAGTCACCAGCAGACAACTTCCACGTGCTTCCCCATCCCATCCCTGGAACATCTCAACCGTTCTTCACAGCCACCCTACGCGCTAAGAAAAAAATCTAACACTGCTAATAATCAAATGCTTAAGGACTATTCGAGGTGGCATAGGTTTACTGTTAAGCCTGCAGTTTGTCCAACTTTTCTGGGAAATGTCTCAGTTTACAGACACACGCAACTGTGAACTAGATTCCAGGCATGACCGAAACCAGGCCAGGGTCCCTCCCCAGGAACCTGGAAGTGGGACCACGATGTCCAGATTAGTTGCTGCTCTTTGGAGCAGCAGAGATGGAGAACTCTTCACCACTTGAGAGGGAAGCTGACGGTCAGTCAGCAGCAAGAAATGAGAACGGGACGGCTGAGAGGAACCAGCAAAGACCAGACAGCGACGGTGGCTCTGCCCAGGCTCCTGCAGACCTCAGCCAACCAGGACGGAACCTTCTCCCATCCCCCCCACCCCGGGGTCGGACGTGCATCACGCAGGATGGCTCTTCCAGCCTCCTCTCCTCTTCACACAGGCACATCCCCCGTCAAACTTTTGCAGGTGGGATCCCATAAGGACACAGAATAGTATAAGTGGACATTAGACTCTGATTTTTGTGTCACCTTTTCAAAATAACCCCGAGTCAGTGTGTACTAATTACACCTTCCGTGGCTTCCTTACAGGCTGTATGGAGGCTCACGTGAAAATGTGCGCTGGGCAACAAAATGTAAGATACTAATGATCTTATTACTTTAATATTAATATCACATTCATTACTAAAATAAGACACTTAATATTTCCCATCTAATTTCGCTTATTGTACAATTAACCTAAACCTGAATTTTTCCTGTAATTTTACTCATTATGCAACTAAATGTCTGCAAACTGGCATTTAACTTCTCCAAGTAGTACTCTTCAAATTAAAGTCAAAGGATTAAAGAATTTCAGAATCATATCAATGTGCTTTCTACTTTCACTCAAACTTTCCTATCTTCCAATAACTTATTTAACCTCTTTTTAAAATTCCATATACTGAAACTCTTCAGTTTTCCTACAGCATGATTAATTGGAATGCTTTTTTTTTTCTTAAAAAAAATTATAGAAGCAATTCCACAGATGTTTAAAATAGTATGAAGTTCTCAAAATGTCCCTTTCCACAGCCTTTCCTGTCCATGTGAACCATCTGGAAGATCTCTTTTGGGTTAAGAGTCGACTTAGAAATACAAACACAATGAGTGGATTTTTCCAGATATCCTGCTGCTGGTGGCTTTCAGTTTAATTTCATTGTGTTCAGAGGACATGCTGTGTCTGATTTTAACTCCCTTAAATTTGCTGAGATTTGTTTTACGGCCCAGAAACCCACGATTGTGATCATTCCCCAGTTTATACTGCGATTGTAGAAGGGGTTGATTGGAGGTAGAGTGTAACTTAAAGGAACTGCACTAAGTCCTTATTACATATTTAAAACTGTATTACTGATGGCCCTGGGTGAGGGTACAAAACTGACAAAACTGTGATGGATTCCTGTCTCCACCCTGCAGCCATAAAGACTTCCTGAGTCTGGAGAACACGCACAGCTCATAGGACCCGACGGTGTTAACGGTCCTTTCTTTTCTGCTCCCGACGTGCTGGTAACCTCTGCTCTGACTGCCACATGCCTGGCAGGTACAGCGCAGCACGAAGCAGAGGAAATCACACGCCCAGACTCTCCTGCACACAGCAGACTACACGTGTGCCTACTGCACACGTCTGGATGTTTAATCACATTGACTTGTATGTAGGAGTTGTGTCCTCAGAAAAAACGTGATCCCAGCACACGTGGCCCCATCCCTGCACCCACACAGAGCCGGTCCTCTGACCCCACCATATTTCCCGCTGTGCCCCTTTTACCGTGCGGGGCAAGGACCGTGTCTGCCCCTCCCTGGCTTTACGGGACCCCGCCTGCCTGCTGACATTCCCCGGAAGATACCCCCAACGCCGTCACACTCCCGCAGCCAGAGGAGGAGCCTGGGCTTCCTCAACGCCCACCCTGTTCTGTGATCTTCTAGAGCGACACTGCCTCACCTCTTTTACGTAAGCTTCAGAGGAAAGCCGTGATGAAGTCGGGGGGCGAAGCGGGGGAAAGACTGCAGAAGCATAACAGTCGTGTTCCACTGGGATAAATGTCTAGGCTTTGTTTCTAGAACATGGTCTGTAGGCTTCTGCATGATGAGGGACAGAAAGGCGCAGAGGAACTGGAGGACCTGGGTTCCAGGCCCAGTTCTGCCACTAGCACTGCGCGACCCTGTGCAGGTTTCTTAACCAAGGCGGGCCTCAGTTTCCTCCTCCGAAAAAACAGATTTGCTCTCACTCACAGGGCCCCCGAGCTCTGACATGCTTTCTTTCCTTCCAGTTACTCAGCTGGCTTCCGGAAATATCCATATTGGATTCACCTGTGCTCCAAACACCTCGTGCATTTTTATTATACTTTAGCCAATGGAAATACAAAGAATAAACATCAAAAATAAGACAAAATCCCTTTCCTCGAGGAAGTAATGGTTCAGTGAGAGGCAGGCATATCAATAAAGTTACAATCCAGGGTGACAAGCACTAGTTTAAGGTATTTCTCATACCTGGGAAATTAAAACACAACTGGGAAGACTTCACTGGGGGGTGGGGAGGTCACAGCGCTTCACCGACCCTGCAGCGCAGGCTTGGCACGCGGAGGCTACTCGGGAAACATCAGGCACTGGAGGAATGCAGTTCGTTTCCGAGGGTCAGCAAGTATCACCTCGTCTTTGCTCAACAGCCTCAACAAGTAAATAATAAGTATCCCAGGGGGAAAAAGCAGATTTTTGTCTATGGAATAACATAGTGATATGAAACCCCTGTCAAGTGCTTATTTTTGGAGGACGCTCAGAGATAAGAAATGGTCGCTTGTCTTTTATGGGCTACAAAACATCACCTGGACATTTTTTCAGGTGGACGCTAACATCTGGTTCTAACTGAAAAGGCAGAGAGTAGAGGTTGAGGCTGAGATTCCTCTGCACCAGCGTGTTCACCACTGGCTCCTCCTGTCTTGTTGTTTGTGTGCTGTAGAAAGAAACATCAAGGCCAGAAAAAGTGAAGAAAATAACCTACCACGAGTGGGATATGGAGAAGCAAGTGGTGAAGAGCATCCAGTAAGTGAAGAACAACCCATGGTCTCTGCCCCACCCTCCTCTCCTGGGCATCAGGGGGGTGGTCATGGGGCTCAAGAAAGCCTCTCTTCTAGGGCTTCCCTGGTGGCGCAGTGGTTGAGAGTCCGCCTGCCGATGCAGGGGACGCAGGTTCATGCCCCGGTCCGGGAAGATCCCACGTGCCACGGAGCGGCTGGGCCCGTGAGCCATGGCCGCTGAGCCTGCGCGTCCGGAGCCTGTGCTCCGCGACGGGAGAGGCCAGAACAGTGAGAGGCCCGCGTACCGCAGAAAAAAAAAAAAAAGAAAGCTTCTCTTCTAGAACCTTCCACCAGTTATCTGGGTATCTATATTTAAATTGACTTTAAAGCTCTGTTATGTCCTTCTTTAGTTTGGATTGTTGTTTTTTTTTTAATTTAAAGTGATGAAACAGACTTATTTTTAAGGCAGAACAAGAAAATGTTTAAACATAAAATTTTCTCTGCCATTTGAGCCACTACCCTCCCCCTTTAGTGTGCACTTTGCACCTGTATCACACGTTATATTAACTGGATCCCCTTAAAGACACAGGAATGCCTGCTCACCCAAAAAAAAGCAACTTCCTACTGGTGCCAGTGAGGCAATGACTTAGGAATAACATTCCTTTCTCAATCCTGCAAGGGGTCAGCATGACCCACTACTCGCCTTGTTGGGCTCACAAACTGTCAATATGTTCCTTTGATGTATGACTCCTTGTCTCAAAAACTTATATAACGTGTGCTTTGACCTCCAATGAGCAGAGTCTTCAGAGATTTCTAAAAGACTGCCTCCTGGGTTATAATGTTCAGGATGGCTTGAATAAAATTTTCTCTTTCTTTCTTTGATTGACTTTTGATTAATTTTTCATCAAATTACTAAATTCCTTTTAGATGTAAAACGCTTTAAAATATATTCGTATTTTATTTCTAAGTCATTTTATAGTGTCTTGGTATCCATATAATCAGACGCTCAGTACATTTGGGACTGCAGAATATACTTTATATTTGAGCCTACACCTTTTTTCTATTTCTCTGTTGCACATAAAAATTTATTCTGATTCATGTTACAAATCCAGGAACCTCAGAGATGCTTTTACCAGGAACTGCTTTCCTTCCCTGTTTTGACCAGCCAGACAAAACCAGCTACTTAAATAAAATAAACTTTTTTTAAAGATAAATGGGACATGGGAGATCTAGACTGTAAAGTAATCCCAGTCACTCCTAAAAGCTTCATTCTAGAGTAAAGGGGGGAAAATTGCTAATAAAATGGATGAAAGTGCAAATCACTTATTGAATGAAGGTCTTATATGCAAAACATACAAAGAACTCTCAAAACTCAATAACAAAACTATCCAATTAAAAACATGAGCAAAATATATGAACAGACACTTCACAGAAGACAGACAGATGGCAAATAAGAACCTCAAGGACATTTACCACCATCAGTCATTAACCATGAAGGAGATGAAAATTAAAACCACAAGGAGATAGCACTGCACACCTATTAGAATGGCTGAAGGCAAAACCACTGACCACACCAAACGTCGGTAAGAATGTAGAGAAACCGGAACTCTCTGCTGAAGGGAATGTAAAACAACCCAATCACTTTGGAAAACAGTTAGGCAGTTTCTTAAAAAGTTAAACGCACACTTATCAGAATGACCCTAGGAACCATTCCACTCCTGGGAATTTATGCAGAAGAAATAAAAGCATATGCCCAGGGACTTCCCTGGTGGTACAGTGGTTAAGACTCGGAGCTCCCCATGCAGGGGGCCTGGGTTTGACCCCTGGTCAGGGAACTAGATCCCACAGGCATGCCGCAACTAAGGAGCCCGCCTGCCGCAACTAAGACCCAGCACAACCAAATAAATAAATTAATTAAAAAAGAAAAAAAAGCACATGCCCACACAAAGACCTGTACATGAATGTTCATACAGCTTGATTTGCAAAAGCCAAAAACAACCCCAAAATAGAAACGACCCCAAAACCCATCAACAGGTGAGTGGATAAACAAACTGCACTTCTTAGCAACAACGTGGAATGAATTACTGATATGGGAAACAACAAGGATGAATCTCGGATGGTTATGCTGAACAAAGGCCAGACAAAAAAGAGTACACACTGTATGGTTCCTTCTATGTAACTACGATACTGTGATTTATAGTAACAAATACGTATTTGGTCTTCATCACCATTAATGGCACAGAGCTCCTAAAACTCTTGGAATTTCCTCAGTGATAAGAGCTATAAAGGAGTCTTTTGAAACAAACCAACCCCTTTGAACCACACTTGCGTATGTTAATGAAGTGACTTCTGGACCTTCCCTAAGGATGGGGGCTGGCTGCCAGGGGAACCAACCCAGTGATAAGAAGGTTGGAATTTTCAGTCCCACCCCGTGACCTCTGGGGAAAGGAGAGGGGCTGGAGGCCAAGTTCAGCCACCCACTGCCAATGATCTAACGAATCGTGCCTGTCACAAAGCCTCCATAAACCCCCCAGAAGGATGGGGTTCAAGAGCTTCTAGGCTGGTGAACCGGATGCATCCACATGCCAGAAGGGTGGTGCACCCCAAACTCACGGGGACAGAAACTCCAGGGGCTCGGGGCCTGCCAGACCTCACCCTCTGTGTCTCATCATCGAGCTGCTCATTCACATCCTTGAAGGTCCTTCCGAACAGCCTCATCATCCTGCTAGTGGGTAAACTGGTTTCCTGAGTTCTGTGTACCATCAAGCTCAGACAGCGGTCATGGGAACCTTGGATTTACAGCCAGTCGGCCAGAAGTGCAGGTAACAAAGGAAGGTGGGGGGCTTGGGCGGGGGTGGGGGGATCTTGTGGGACAGACCCTTCACCTGTGGGATGGGTGCTCTCTCCACCAGATAAAAGTCAGAACTGAGTTCAGCTGCAAGCCACCTGGCCGGTGTCACCAAACTGCTTGCCATGGGGACACCACACGTCTGGCGTCAGAGTGAAGAAGCAGGAGACACACAGAGGACTGCTTTTCCTTTACAGTAACATTCTGGAAGCGCAAACCAATCTCACGACAGAGAGCAGATCCGTGGTTGCCTGGAGGTGAGGGAGAGACGGGGGGAGGGTGACAAAGGCCGGAGGAACCTTCCATGGGCGACGGCGTGCGTGCTCACGGCTGTGTGCACAGGTCAGAAGTCACCGGACTGCACCTTTCAAATATGCATCATTTACTGTTGGTCAGTTACGCCTCAATAAAGCTTTTAAAACTGGATCCGTGGGGTTGGATAAGAGATAAGAGCAGAACACAAATTGGGAGATGCCTGGAAATTTATTTCATATTTAGGTTTTGACGCGACGGTCAGGTAGAAAGCATTACTGTGAGCCACCGACACCGGACAAAAGACCACGACAGAAAAAAGCAGAAAAAGATAAATTTAGCAACTCGGCAGGCGCCACAGTTAACGGCTCGATGAACACAGCAAACAGATGCTAACTCACTTCCTAGGAAGAGCTTTCCTCCTACAGAGTTCCATCCTCCAGAGTGGATGTGTCCCCGCTCCACAGTCAGGGAGCGGGCAGTGGAAACAGGGAGCACAGACAGCCATCCTGAAAGGGGCCTGACCCTGGCACAGCAGCCGAACAAGCCAGACCAGCAAGCAGAATCCAAGTTCTTCAGGATCTCAATCCCACTACACGCCAGTCCTCACCCACAAGACGGAAGCAACACCTGCCTGCTCCCCTCCGAGGGCTCCGATGAGACCTCCGATGAGATGGCACACCCAGGCCACGAACAGCGTAAAGTGGATCCCAAACCCCAGATACTACCCCCGTGAAGGAATCAGTGCTTACCTGACACATTAAAAAACTAACTCTGTACCTCCCTTTTCCCTTTAGTTGGACAAGAAGGGGAAGAATCGTTTATCAGCACCGCAGTCAGGCTGTGATCACTCTGTGATGCATAGGAAAGGCTCATAAGCTGCTCACCGCATTATATCATCACTATTTATGATCCACACTAAGTATCTGTTACATGAATGCCCTTTTAAATAAAACTAAAATTGTTAGCTTCTTATTCAAAGTACAATAAACATGTGACCTATGGACACTTTATAAACACAACATTAAACTGAGTGAACACTGCATTATTTTCATAACATGAAACACATGAATAAACCCTCAGAAGCTAAAACCATCCAGAGTGCTTTAGCACTTGTGAGGGTGAACTGATCTCAAAGAATTTTCAGGGACTCGGACTCTACCTGTATGACCTATGACCTCAAGGTTTAATTCTCAAAAGCCTCTAGTTTTTGTTTCTAATTATTTACTTGACCATAAATTGAAAGTCTTCTCAACGATTAGGCAGCATCTCCTCTTTTTGTTAAAAAAGATGTAGCACTCGTTTTTCTTTGCCCTACTCTTTTGCAACAATTACTTGAGAATAACGTTCACCAAACAAATTAATGAAGAAAATCCAAAATGCATTAAAAATAAATTTAAGCTCCTAGAGGAAAACAACAAATTATAAGATACAAAATTAGATCATTTACCAAGTGTGTAAAGAAAACACTATCAGCATAGCCTGAAATATCAACTTGAAGCATATGGAATTACCACTTTTGTTGGTCAAAAATAGCCAAACGTTGGCAATTCATACGAATGACATCCTAAAATAAGGTCAAAATAGCAGTAAAGCTGTAGAACCTACCAACTGTTCCCTAGCAGACATGCTACAAATCTTGAGTCTGTATTTTTAGAAACCAAAAGCATCCTGATGGCAATATTTTTGGCAACTAGAAGCTGTGTTCATGAAAGACAGTTAAGATAAACTGAATGGTTACTTTAGCTAACCACTCCCAATTGTTTGCACTAGGAAAGTACCAGAGAAATACTAATAAAATATCTAAAATTTGCAACACTTGGTCTCAAAACATCAAGCCTGGCATCCTGTCAGCTTCATTCTTCTCAACATAGTCCAACAGGTGAACTGTGGTCATTTGGGGTTTCTAGTTCACTTTACAGAAAATCAACCAAAGAAATAAAATCATAAAGCTAACGATGGTAAACCCGTTAAAGGTGATAAATGGGAACATTTTACATACCTAAGCATTTTATTATATACGTTATGTCACTTACACCCCACTACAACCTTATGGGTTGGCACTGCCCTCGCTTAACAGATAAAGAACTCAGGGCTCAAAAATTAACTTATCCAAAGTGACATGACTCGTAAGTATAGAACTTAAACTCAAAACCAGTTCTGGTGGGTGCCAAAGTCTTAGGATGTTTCTGCAACTAAGACCCTCTACCAGCATCACCATCTGAGGGTCCATGGTCTCTCAGATGCTCTAAGGAATATTTTCAATGTTTCCAGCAGCTTATCAAGATTATTATCCTCCTTTCACAGATAAGGCAAATGAGGATCAAGGATTTACGTGGATTTTGCTCAAAAGCTTAATTAAGCCTCTATGTTTTTAGCATTTGAACCCAAGATCTTCCATAACTTCTAAATGTACACTCCTCCTACTACACCTCTGTGCCATACCAAGTACTTAGCACCAAGTGACAGGGCCGGTAACATGTAATGAAATGCACACAATTATTAAATTTGTTTAATATTTGTAAGTATTCTACTTAGGCTGAAAAACAATTTCATTGCAAGAGACTTAGAAATGATTCCAGTAAAACCACCCAGAGATGCTGTCCTGTCCTGTCCTGTCATATAATTCTCCCAGACAACTGGGACCAGGACTCAAGATCTCCTCAGTTCCACACTGTCAACCACCATAGAAATAAGCAAGTACTTGGAAATCACATGGCAGCAATTAAAAGGCACAATATGTGTCTTACATTATTATACAAAACACATCAGTATATTCTAAGTGTGACAGCAAAAGCATACAAAACAACTGTTAACTCCTCCAAAGTTAAGTGAGAGTTGTAACAGATTTAACAAATAATGTTGTTTGCCCTCACAAAATTTTAGAGGACATCTTAATATTGTTTCAGATAGGCTTTCTCTTTAAATTAAAAAATAAAAGCTATTTAATGAAGTTTAAACCAATGCGTAACTTTTAAATACCACACGTGGCTTTCCAGTTATAGTAACGGAAAGAAGAAAATGCTGAAATAAGACTCTCACAATAGATTATGCTGACTTTAAACTTTAAAGAACACAGTAATTTAAACCCACAAGTGATATAAATGTTGCCTTGCTTTTATGATTTTCAGATCATGACCACAGAAACCAAAATGTAGTAGATTTTATGTGCTGGCATTCAGCAGCTGTTCCCCACTCCTGTTTCCCCTTCTATATCACAGAGGCTGGCAGGCTAAACCCACATTTCTCAGGCCCTTGCTAGGGGAGTTCTAAATTTGCTTTTGCTTCTTTCCCTATCCATATGCCTTTTATTTCTTTTTCCTGCTTTATTGCATGACTGGGACAATTCTGAATAGGAACGTTGAGTGACTATCCTTGCCTTGCTCCTAATGTTAGGCAAAAGCATTCAGTCTTTCACCAGTAATTGTAATATCAGCTGTAGGTTCTTCATAGATAGCTTTTATCAAGTTCAGGAAGCTCCCTTCTACTCCAACTTTTTTGAGAGTTTCCTTCTATTCTTAGTTTTCTGAGTTTTTAATCATGACTGGATGATGAATATTGTTAAATGCTTTTTCTACATCTATTGAGTTGATCATAGGGGTTTTAAAAATTCTGTTGTTTAGTTTGTTGATATTGTGAATTATTCCTGCATTTCTGGAATAAATGGTCCTTTGGCATGATATATTACCCTTTTTATATAAACTATTTAATTTGTTAATATTTTGTGGAGAAATATCTGTTTTTTGTACCAGAGTAATACTGACCTCATAAAATAGTGTTCCTTCCCTTCTGTTTTCTGAAGGGTTTGTATATAAATGGTATTATTTCTTTCTTAATAGGTTGGCAGAGTTCACCAATGAGACCAGGTGGGCTTAGAGCTTTCTTTTGGGGACAATTTTTTTTTTTTTGTGGTATGCGGGCCTCCCTCTGTTGTGGCCTCTCCCGTTGCGGAGCACAGGCTCCGGACGCGCAGGCTCAGCGGCCATGGCTCACGGGCCCAGCCGCTCCGCGGCATGTGGGATCCTCCCAGACCGGGGCGCGAACCCGGTTCCCCTGCATCAGCAGGCGGACGCGCAACCACTGCGCCACCAGGGAAGCCCCCTTTTGGGGACAATTTTTAACTACAAATTCAATTTCTTTAATAAAGAGCTATACAAGTTACCCATTTCTTTTTTAAGATTTTTTTGATGCAGACCTTTTTTTGTGTGTGTGTGTGGTACGCGGGCCTCTCACTGCTGTGGCCTCTCCCGTCGCGGAGCACAGGCTCCGGACGCGCAGGCGCAGCGGCCATGGCTCACGGGCCCAGCCGCTCCGCGGCATGCGGGATCCTCCCGGACCGGGGCGCGAACCCGGTTCCCCTGCATCGGCAGGCGGACGCGCAACCACTGCGCCACCAGGGAAGCCCCTGATGCGGACCATTTTTAAAGTCTTCATTGAATTTGTTACAATATTGCTTCTGTTTTATGTCTTGGCCTTTTGGTTGCGAGGCATATGGGATATCTTAGCTCTCCAACCAGGATCAAACCCGCACCCCCCTACATTGGAAGGCGAAGTTCTTAACCACTGGACAGCCAGGGAAGTCCCTATCCATTTCTCCTTGAGTGCGGTTTGGTAGGTTGTATCTTTGATGGAATCTGTCCATTTATCTAAGTTATCATATGCATTAAGTGGCTCATAATATTTCCTTATCTTCCTATTAATATCTGTAGGATCTATATTGATGGTCTCTCTTCTCTGATATTAGAAATTTTTGCCTCTTCTCTCTTCCTCTCTCTTTTTCCTGATCAGTATGACTACAGGTTTGTCACTTTTATTGATCTCATCAAAGAAACAGCTTTTGGTTTCACTGATTTTTTTCCTATTTTTTTTTCCTGTTTTTTATTTCATTGTTTTCTGCCCTTATCTTTATTATTTTCTTCCTCTGCTTGTTCTGGGTTTAATTTGCTCTTTGCCTTCTAGTTTCTTTTTTTTTAAATTTATTTTATTGAAGTATAGTTGATTTACAATGTTGTGTTAATTTCTGCTGTACAGCAAAGTGATTCAGTTATACATATATATATTCTTTTTAATATTCTTTTCCATTATGGCTTATTACAGAATATTGAATATAGTTCCCTGCCTTCTGATATCTTTTTTTTAACATCTTTATTGGAGTATAATTGCTTTACAATGGTGTGTTAGTTTCTGCTTTATAACAAAGTGAGTCAGCTATACATATACATATGTCCCCATATCTCCTCCCTCTTGCATCTCCCTCTAACCCTCCCTATCCCACCCTCTAGGTGGACATAAAGCACTGAGCTGATAAAGTACAAGTTTATATTATTGTTTCAAAACTTCTGTTTTCTCATATAAGCCTTTAACACTATAAATTTCCCTTTGAAGTACTGCTTTAGGAACATCCCATAAATCTTAATATGTTATATTTCATTTTCATTCAATTCAAGATATTTTCTAATTTCCCTTGTGACTTCCTCTTTGACCCATGGGATCTTTATAATGTGATATATCTGGTGATTTCCCAAACATCTGATACTGATTTCTAGCTTAATTCGGCTGTGGTCAAAGAATTCAGACATATTCCTGGAAAATTACCTGTAACATGGAATCAACATCAGTTTTTTGATAGGAAGTTACTGTAGCGCTATGGCCAAAGTCAAGGTGAGGCAGGATTAGAGGTCAAGGCTTCTGGCATGCCCCCCACACAGTTATCAAGAGTAATACGTTCTCTCTCAATACAATCTCAGAACCAAGACTTGTTATTCTCCCTCTACCCTTAATGCAAAAAAGGACAATTCCACAAACATCAAGTGATTTTTTCACTCTGTAAAGCAGGCAAGACAGACAGCAGAATTTTGTACAGAAGGAAAGTGAGGTTCCAAGCAGGACCTGCCTTCCTAGACCACCATCCTCGTTACTCTTGAGGCATTCCTCAAAGATAGAGAAATATAGGTCATTTAAACTCGTAAATAATTCAAAACCTCATTTGAGCCACTGCTGGAATCACCGCTTCACTTCAGAGTGAGTTACAGTAACACCTGAGGAGGTTTAAGTTTTATCACCTTGGCTTCTCATACCCACTCGTTATTTAGAAGATCCAAAAAATAACGAACTGGTTAAACCTCAGGAAATAGAAGGTAAATGGGCAAGATATATAGGGGGGGAAAGGAGACCCCAGTTTAATGAGTCAAAAACTGCATATCCATACTTGTTCATATAAAAATTAATAGGAAATGAATATATCAAATTATAGTTTTTCTCTTTCAATCTCTCACTGTTGATTAGGACCAAAAGCTCTAAAATATTATATATAATATTTATATATTAAAATATATTGATATTTTAATATTTTGAAACACTAACATATTTTATCCTATTCTATTTCAAATTAAAATTCTAAACTGTAATGTTATAGAAATTAAATGGCTTTAAGGGTAAAAGGCACACAGTCTTACCGTGTAACTGTTGACTTATGGGTGGCAGAAATGTCCCTCAGGTAGCATCACCACTTTGGCTCAGATATCAGTAGTAACAGCAATCAAAATTAAAACTAAGAAGAAAGAAAAAAAAAAATTAAATATCGGCAAGCAAAATGCATTCACGTCTCCAAGAAAGTCTTAAATTCAAATTTCACATTCCAATAATTTCGTCAAGGGAGCTCTAGTCCCAGAACTAGTTCTTTTTAAGTTAGTTTAAGCAGGGAGCTAACAAGGAATGTGAATTCTGGTATAATTCCCACTCTCTATCCTGGAACAAGCTCTGAAATTAACTTCAAGGCATCTAGTAAATAACAGCCAAAGGGAAGAAAAACAAAAAAGCCCAGTATACCACAGGTCTATTCAACTGAACTGCTTACACACATTTTAGGTTTGTGACCGCCCACAATTAATTGAATACAGATCATTCGCATAAGAACTCAAGTCAATAAAAATCTTGGTGATCACTTCACAAATATTTTAATAGTATATGTGGGGATAAAACAGTAACGACTTAATACCTGCTGAATTGACCCTAGAAAGTGTTTCCAGGATAACTGATATTAACAGCAAGCCTACAGAGTTATCTGAAGATAAACACTGTTTGCGGTACCAAAAATATAGTATAGTTTCCTACCCAAATAGAGTTACCAGGGTACCATTCACTTAGGAGAATACATTTAAGAAACATGTAGAGAACAAGCATTTTGTTCATTCAGCAAAACGTTTCCAAGCATCTTGCGTAAGTCGGCCCGCCTTTAAACCCTGCAGACACAAAAATGACTGAGAAAACGCCTGCTCAGGGAAGAACTGAGTCTCGCGAGGGTGACTGACACACGTAGATAATTATAATGCAATACGGTAGATGCAGGAAAGAGCAGGGCAGCCCAGAAGTGGGCTGGGGTATAGCAAAAGCTTCGTGGGAGGTCAAGGAAGGGTGGGGAGGGAAAAGGCCCTGCAGGCCCTGGAAAGGAGGAGGTGTGATCTCCATAGGGAAGGAAAGCAACTTGAAGTCTAGAAGGGACTGTCTGGCCGTGCGTGAACTGTATGTGGGCCAGTGGATAATGAGCACATCCACAGTTAAGACTGTCACCATCCGTTTGAAAGTGTGAAAAAAAAATAGAAAGGTCATTCGATAACACTACACATGTCCTCCTAGTTTGCTCAGTTAAAATTAAGAGCAGCACATGATTTTCTCCCCCCTTCCTTCGGAGCGGCTGGACAGCACTTGATGATGCAAAATGTAAAAGTGACTTTTTCCTGTCGTTTGCATAAGTGATCACCCTATTTCCAAATACAGAGGCGCATCCCTGGGTTTTAGATTATCCAGGCCAAAGTTCACCGGAACCAGATCACCTTATCTGCATGATTTTGAAAGTAACCTGCACTATGTAACTCTACAACTGTACCTGAAGGCAATCCAAACGCGTGCGTCCTGGGTGACCCTTGACGTTCGCGATCATGTGTTAAATAACTTTTCCTTTGGGAAACACAGCTATGAAATTTCCCATTTGTGTGAAAGGCTATGGAAGCAGAATTTTGTTACTAGTTATCACTTGGTGAATGCCTTACTGAGGACCAAGCAGAGTGCTGAGTCACCTACGATTAACTTAATCTTCACAAGGCAGGGCGGAAAAATGTTGCCCGCCATCAAGCTAGCAGCCACTGCAGCTGCCCTGACGGGGCGCCCTGACGGGATTCAGGATGGAGAAAAACAGGACACTGGTCCCAGAGAGTTAAGATGCACATCTGAGGAAGAATTTCAAAGAGCCCAGACTCTTGCATCTTCCCATACACAGAAAAACCCTAAAATCAGTAACTTGAGATGTTTGGTGTTTGTGACTGGTAGCCATCTTCTGATGCTCCGCTACCTGCCCCTCCCCCCACCCCCACCCCCGCGCCAGCAAAAACTCCTATCCTGGTTCCCTCCTCACCTCTCTGGAATACTTCCTCAGAGTATCTGAGAGGCTGTCTCCCGGGCTATAGTCCTCGGTAAATTCCCAAATAAAACATAACTCGAAGCATTTAGCTTGTGTGATTTTCTTCAGGTAACGTCTCCGTTAAAAAGTGAGGAAGGGCTTCCCTGGTGGCGCAGCGGTGGAGAGTCCGCCTGCCGATGCAGGGGAACCGGGTTCGCGCCCC